>NC_079456.1:26571614-26736614 GCF_903798145.1 Danio aesculapii | reverse complement strand
ATTTCCAATTTGCGTTCACTGTATAATAGTAAGTCTGGTGTTGGAACGTATTTTTGAATTGAAGATATGATCAAGAATGTTTCATTTTAAAGTTTAAAACATTAATACATTATTGTGTTTTTTTAGCCTTTAATGCATTTATTAGATTGGATGGTATAAATAAGACCGCAAAGCATTGAGTAGAGCATAGGCAACAAGATCGACTAAAAACCTTTAGCCAAGAATCAATTGTTGGTGCACTGACTATAGGCAATCACCAGTGTTGGGTAAGTTACTTTTAAAAAAGTAATTCATTAAAATTGTATTTAAATTGCTTTGTCTGAAAAGTAACTTAATTACACAATAAGTAATCAAGTTACTTGACTTAATACTACTTAAAAAACATATATAGTGGGTACGGAAAGTATTCAGACGGCTTTACTTTTTTTTACTCTTTGTTATATTGCAGCCTTTTGCTAAAATCATTTAAGTTCATTTTTTTCCTCATTAATGTACACACAGCAACCTGTATTGACAGAAAAACACAGAATTGTTGACATTTTTGCAGATTTGTTAAAAAGGAAAAACTGAAATGTCTGAAAGTATTCAGACCCTTTGTTCTGTATTCAGTAGAAGCACCCTTTTGATCTAATTCAGCCTTTTGATCGAATCCAAGTTTTTCACACCTGGTTTTGGGGATCCTCTGCCATTCCTCCTTGTAGATCCTCTCTAGCTCTGTCAGGTTGGACGGGTAAACGTTGGTGGGCAGCCATTTTTAGGTCCCTCCAGAGATGCTCAATTGGGTTTAAGTCAGGGCTCTGGCTGGGCTATTCAAGAAAAGTCACAGCAATTGCCTGCAATGTAACATTTATTCATTCATTTTCTTAGTCCCTTTAATAATCTGTGTTCGCCACAGCGGAATGTCAGCGGAATGACACACCGCCAACTTATCCAGCATATGTTTTACGCAGCAGATGCCCTTCCAGCTGCAACCCATCACTGGGAATAACCCATACACACTCATTCACACACATACACTATGGACAATTTAGCTTACCCAATTCACCTATACCGCATGTTTTTGGACTTGTGGGGGAAACCAGAGCACCCGGAGGAAACCCACTCGAGCGCAGGGAAAACATGCAAACTCCGCACAGAAATGCCAACTGACCCAGTTGAGGCTCGAACCAGCGATTAATTAATAATTCTCCAAAATACACTCACCGGCCACTTTATTAGGTACAATTAGGTCCAACAGCTCGTTAATGCAAATTTCTAATCAGCCAATGACATGGCAGCAACTCAATGCATTTAGGAAATTGGACATGGTCAAAACGATCTGGTTTACAGAGAATGGTCCAAAAAAGAAAATATCCAGTGAGGGGCAGTTCTGGGGGTGCAAATGCCTTGTTGAGAAGAATGACAAGACTGGTTCGAACTGATAGAAAGGCAACAGTAACTCGAAACAGCAACCATCTTGCTGTGAGGCAACAGTGCTAACCACTGAACCACCATACCTACTTTTTAGCATTTAATAACTTAAATGTTTTAGTTATTTTAATAACACAACACTGGCGATGGATGACATGATTTAGATCAATATCTAAGAGAAAATCTGCACTCAGAGAAAAAAGCTCCTTATTCAAATTACTTTTTTAAAATGAGCTGATACGACTGGATTCTTGTTTGTTTGTTTATTTATTTATTTATTTTTTTGAGTAGGGGGAGGGGGGAGGGCTTAATGGTTTCATGTTCAATCCACTTAAATTTGTGAAATCGATTAAGTTAACTTAATTGATTTGAGTTGGGGCAACATGATTGAAGTGTGTGGAATCTTGCATTTTTTACAGTGTGGTCATGGTGCATGAAACAAACGCATTGTTCTGTGAGTCAGCATGTCACCTGCATGCTAGAATCACCTACATGCATTGAGACATTGGAGAATCACCCCATTTAGTCATCGAAGTGACAGAAGCGCTGTAAAATCACAGATGCTTATTTATTACGCTTAATATAAATAACTATTTCATCAACAGATTTTTTTTTTTTTTCACTTGTATGTTGTGCATCAATAAGTTTTAATAATTTGACAATAAGACCTTTTTTTTTCCTGTTGCACCACATACCAAACGGGATTAGGTTGAGTTGATTAGGCTGTGATTTGGTGACTGTGGAAGTCTACACTGAGTTCCCTGTTTAGCTTTGAGAACCAGTTTGGCGTGCTTTGTGATGTGGAATGGTATAATGCGGGTAATAAAGCAATGGATGTGGTCAGTATCGGTACCTACCCACAATGTGCCAACAAAACACCCCCTGCACCATTTCACCACCCAGCAGCAGCATGAACAGTTAATTTAAGGTAGGATTATAGAGACAAATTCTTGATTCTACCATCCAAATGTCATGTCAGAGAACTAGACTCGGCTTTGTCCGAGTGGTGTATTCTGCAGCTGAGCAATTACATGCAAATGTAATGAAAAGAAGCCTTTTCAAGTTGTTTACGTAGGCTTGTATTTTACAGTACTTTAAACATATTTAAATAATTCTAAACTCTGTTTTTATTTGACAAAAATCACACCACTACCAATTTCACATCCTGAAAGTTTCCCCCCTCATAAATCAAATAAATACTATTTTGTACTATTAAGAGACAGCTCTAATCTTTTTGATTAGTATTATTTCTTTAGTTTAATTCACAGCATGTTGTAAGGTGTGAACTCGTGAACATTTTGGTCACTTCCATAAGTCTATTTCCAAATCATGTTTACATGTTGATATTTTTCTGATCCCTTAAGTGTTTTGATGTTTTGGAAAATATAAACTGATGATTCTGTGTATGGTACATTCTCTGTAAATTTGTTTCAAGTTTTTACTGCAAATGTTACATTCACATCACTGCGTTGCTGAATTGTTGCTCACCTAATTCATGTTTAAATGGGTGTGATTCTAACAGACAGAACCAGTATGGTTATGTATTGTTTCTTTTTTTTTTCCACAGACAATCCTTTGTTCTCGTTCTCTCTCTCTCTCTCTCTCTCTCTCTCTCTCTCTCTCTCTCTCTCTCTCTCTCTCTCTCTCTCTCTCATAAATCAGTTTCTGAAATTCTCACTCTCTCTCACATAAATCAGTTTCTGAAATTCTCAAACCAGTCCTTCTGGACCAACATTCATCCCACACTTGAGGTCATTCAAATATTCTTTATTCCTCATTCTGATGCGGGTTTCCATCTGCAACAGATCAAATAATCAACATAATTGTTCGCAGACAGTTGCTGCCATGTGATTTGCTAATTATACGTCAGCTTTGACAGGTGACATTTATCTGGCAGCTATTCAGTCTTTCATAGGTTTTCAACCACATATTCACATACTGATGCACAAATCTTACAAGCAAAGTTAATATTTCAGAGAAGGTATGAAAAGCCATTTTATATAAAATGATCGCAATAAAAAACATGGACACTTGTCTAAAATTTAAAGTAGGTGTGGAAAAAGTTTGACAAAATTTTCTGGAAACGAATGAAACACTCCACCTGATCGTAAACTGATATGTAAATCCAAATGTTCGGCTCACTCCCTCACTGTTCTCGAGGCAGTAGGAGATGTTGGGTTACACCTCCAAGTATTTTAGCCAATTTTTTGTATCCTCTTCAAACATTGTTTTTGTTACCACAAACTGTTAGGCTATATTTAATTTCGATCATAAGATGGGACGAACAATATAGCCTAACGTTTACTTATTGGTGCCGGGTTTAATTTTTTTGTACAAGCGAGGTCATGGCAATAGGAATCTTATCGACAAGGTAAGTTCATCTCTGCTTTTCATAACCTTTTCATGTGCTTTTCATAACACTATTAATACGGATTCACGACAATACTCTCAAGAAATTAAGTTATGCTAGAATTTCCCAAGGTAAATTCAGAGAATAGAATTTCCCGAAAAGCAATTCTCATAGTGACGATACACAGAGCAATGTTGCTTGGCTACTTTTCTGTTAAGAATGGGCGACGTCACCCATTACCCTCATTAGTTGCCCAAGAACTGACCTGGTACATTTTTATACATAAACAAAAATGCATGGCTTTAATCCCAACTTTTCGACTTTTTCTGATTTAAGTTGACTCACTGCTCAAATCTTGTGTGACAAAATGTGTCAGATCTTTGGTACTATATGTAGAACCGTTGTCATTGACTTTGATTTGATTTAGATCGATTTATCTTCATAAACTATTGTAGTTTACTTACCAATTTCTTTGCTTTAATAGTCTTTTTTCTCTCTGCAGTTGATGTAACTTGTATTTTCCCTCTCTTATAATTATCTGCTCATTGTGGTTGAATATTTCCATTCATGAAAAAATAATAATAAAAGAACCGACCTGGTTACCCATTTATGACATCATCTGCCAAAGTTGGCCAAAATACTGCTCAAAAATTTACCCAGTGTATCATACTCATAAGATTTCATTATTTCTTACAAATTAAATTAAAGTATATCTATAGCAAATTCATTTCAGCCTAATTTTTGATTGCCTTACCATTTAATGACTAACTGGCAAAAGAAAAAATACTGCATGAAAGGCTAAACTACTAATTTAAGTAGACATGCAAGGTGAGAAAAGAAACAAAAAACTTGCTCTTGATGCCTATTTATGTATTTGTTTAAATAAGATGTTGTTTCATTTACATTTTATAATTGTTATAATGTGTATTATTAAAAAATAATAATAATTTGGTAACACTTTATAATAACTACACAATAAACATTGATTTCAATAGTTTATTAATCATTTACTAACTCATTCTGAATGATCCTAAAAACCCTCAACTACTTTTATATACAAATGGTTTGTGAATACTGCAATACTTAATTTAGTAATGAAAAATAAATCATTAACAAAGTATGAAAATACATTTATTAAGCACATTATAAATATGTTTGCAAGTCAAGAATACAGCATTTGTAGCTGCAGTTATAAACTGCTTACTAACGCTTATTAATGTAGAGTTAATGCTAAACAGATAATGAATTCACTATTTGCTAATGCTTAAAGTTTAAAGTTAAAGCTTAAAGTTATTTAAGACGTTTTTTAAGAACATTCTTTTAAAGAATTTGAATTCCTCTTAGGTTTGATCTTAAAGAGATATGAAAGCCCATTTCCGCCACTAAATAATAAAATAAAAAAGTTATTGTAAATTTTTATCTAAGAACTCTTACTTTTTTTTCTTAGAGTTCTGACATAAAAAGTCACAGTTCTGAGTGATAAAGTCAGAATTTTGACTTTTATAATAAGGTATTAAGTATTTATTTTTCAGAATTCTGAGATAAAAAGTCGCAATAACATTTTTTAATTCAGTGCCAGAAACTGGCTTCCATAGATAGTTCACCCAAAGTTGAAAATGATGTCATTATTTACTCAAAT
Organism: Danio aesculapii; assembly: GCF_903798145.1. NCBI lineage: Eukaryota > Metazoa > Chordata > Actinopteri > Cypriniformes > Danionidae > Danio > Danio aesculapii. The sequence goes on along the minus strand of NC_079456.1, from coordinate 26,731,215 downwards.
GATGACATTAACTGCATCCCACAGTTCACTTGAATTTTGGATTTTGCTTTAGACATTGCATTTTTAATGTGACACCGTGAGTTTTGAATTGGGTTGAGGTCAGGGGATTGAGCTGGACACTCCATTATCTCAATTAATTTAGCCTGAAATCAAGATTTGGCTCTTTTACTTGTGCGTTTGGGGTCAATTTCTTGTTGAAACACGCATTCAGGGAGCATTTTGTCTATCAGAGCAACATTCATTCATTTTCTTTTCAGCTCAGTCCCTTTATTAATTAGGTATCGCCACAGCGGAATGAACCACCAACTTATCCAGCATATGTTTTACACAGGGGATGCCTTTACAGCTGCAACCCATCACTGAGGAACACACATGAACTCACACATTCACACACATACACTGGACAATTTAGCTTACCCAATTCACCTATATCGCATGTCTTTGGACTTGTGGGGGAAACCACGCTGCCCCAGAGCAACATAACCTAATCAATTATTTTGAAGTTTTCAAACCGATCCATGATGCCTGGCAAACAATTAATATTCCCAACCCCACAGTCTGAGAAATATTCCCATAACATGATTTTTTGCTCCACCATGCCTCACAGTCAAACTGAGGCTTGAATTTGGTTGTCATCTGGATGTCATCTGTCCATGATGACTAGATAAAATATGCACCAAATCAGCAGATCTTTTTTTCAATTCTAGTTGTTTCCATGTGGATGGTTAATTATATGCTTTGACAAGCCACTGAACGGCATTCCAGTTTTTGTATCAAGTGGCAGGTGTGTGCATGTGTGTGTGTGTGTGTGTACGTGTTTTTGTGACATATCAAGACACAAATCTCTATAATGACATAGGTATGACATGGGTATTGCAAAAAGGAGGTGAAATATGAGGACATTGGTGACGTCCTCATTTCTCAAAAAGCTTATAAATACCACAGGATTAGTTTAATCAGAGAGTAAAGCTGCACACAGCCCCCTGTGATGGTTGGGTTTAGGGGTGGGGTGGGTTGAGGGCAATACAATATACGGTTTGAACAGTATAAAATGAATGGAAACCTATGTAATGTACCCACTTTTCACAAAAACAAACGCGTGTGTGTGTGTGGTTTTCAACAAGAGCTTTTGGCTCAATTCACTCATATGGTATCACTGTACAGATACGCCATCTCCATCTTACAAGGAAACGTAACCATGTTACATATTGTTAGAGAAGTGGCTTACTTTTGGCTACTTTTTGTATTCATGACTTCATTTGTATGAAAACCTATGATTTTTAGGTGTGCTTTTTTCGAAATGTTTTTTTTTTATTAAATGTGCGCTTATATTGAACTCCTAAATAATTCAGTAATTTCACATAAATCCCCACTTATCTTTGTATCACTAAATAAATCATACAACACGGTTAACTGCCAAAAAAATAATAAACCAAAAGGAATAAGGTACTGTCTAAATTCAGGAGCCCTATTTCAACAATGTGTATGTACTGTGTGTATGGTAATGTTAACCTTGAGTTGATGTCAATGAGGTTTATAAAAAGGTCTATGGCAATGGTCTCAAACTTAATTCCTGGAGGGCCGCAGCTTTGCATGGTTTAGCTCCAACTACCTCCAACTCATTCATTCATTCATTTTCTTTTTGGGGAAAATCCGGGGACGCCACAGCGGAATGAAACACCAACTTATCCAGCACATGTTTTATGCAGCGCATGCCCTTCCAGCTGCAACCCATCTCTGGGAAACATCCTCACACACTCATTCACTACGGACAATTTTAGCCTAGCCAATTCACCTGCACTGCATGTCTTTGGACTTGTAGGGGAAACCGGACCGAACCCACACGAACACTGGGAGAACATGCATACTCCCCACAGAAACGTCAACTGACCCAGCCGAGGCTCGAACCAGTGACCTTCTTGCTGTGAGGCGACAGCTCTACCTACTGTGCCACCGCCTCGCCCACCTCCAATTCACACATGCTAATAGTCTCTAGTAGTCTTAAACACCTTGATTAGTTGGATCAGCTGTGTTTGATTAGGGTTGGAGCAAAACTGTGCAGAGCTATGAGCCTCCAGGAATCCAGTTTGAGACCTATGGTATTTATTTGCATGTTTATGCGTATTTGCATTTCTTTTTTTTTACAATAGCAGGCACTTTTATCCAAATGACTTACAAATGAGAAGAGCAACAGCTTGAAACTGCAATGACAAGTGCCAGTTAAACTGAAGCTAGTTTCTTTTGAATCAGTAAATAGTAATATAACAAATGTTGATAAAAACGATGTGCTTTTGAACCATTAAAAAATTGGGGTATAAGCAAATCACATTAAAATGTATGAACGAGAACGTACAAATTAATATGAAGTAACCACTAAATCAAAAACTTTGCCATGATAGGGTTGTTTTAACCTTTTATGAGTTTCTGTCTTCTGTTTAACACAAAAGAAGATAGATATTTGGAGAACGCAGGTTGATGAGACCCATAAACTTTCATAGATGACAGTAAAATGGAAGTCAAGTGGTTCAGCAACCAGCATTCTTCAAAACAACTTTGTGTGTTCAGTTTCATTTTGGGGTGAACTATCCTTTTAAGGTCGAATTTGTATGTCAGCTGCAGACAATATCAAAAATCTGCAAGAGATTTGTATAGACATTTTTCTGTGTATTTGTGTATGCAGAACAGTATATACAAAAGTCTTATAAATGTGACCCATAGAAATCTCTAAGAAATAAAACTACCAAGTTTGGGGTAGATAAGAGCTATAAAGCGCTTGCACTTCGGTCAAGATTTGATCACTTACCTGTGTAAACAACAGCCTGGATTGTACATGTATTTCTGAATATTGTATGATGCCCAAAGTAGGACCAAAGTTGGCCTTTCATTTGGCCCACCATCCCATCTAACATAAACTTTTTTTTGGTTGTTTGTTTATTGCTGAGCTACAAAAAAGCAAACTGACTGTAATGTTTCAATCAAATGTTGTAAATGAATCTGATTTTTTCAAATGTAAAAACTGTCCCTCGACGGATCGAGGACTACGCAGAAGGCATCAGCGAGCAAATCAAGGCAAATACTAGTGTAACTCCATTCTCTTATAAATGAGATTGTTTTTGTTTTTACTGTAATAAGTTCATTACAAATTGTAAAAACAAATATGGTGTATTCGTTAATGTAATTACTTTATTAGTCAATATTTTCTAGTTATTTTTAAATATTATTAAATAAATTAGGAAATTACCAATGGCTACTATATTTACCTTCGGCCCACAAGCCTCAATCAAGCTTGGTTTTTGGCCCTGGAAAGGAGTTTGGGCACCCCTGGTCTAAACCATGGGGGAAACATGTGGAAGCTGCTAAGATAGTAAAGGGCTTAGTAAGCTGGAAGCTATTTTAATAGTCTAACTTGATTTAATAGCTGGTAAAATATATGTATGAGCAGTATTAATGAAGATATAAGCCCAAGATATTAGATATCATTAACTCCCCCTTGTTTCAAATCTGTTTATTTCTTCTGTTAAAAATGCTGTGGGGACAAAACAACCTTTCTTTTATCCATAGTATTTTTTCATTCCTACTATGGATGTCAGCGACTGCTTTTTCCCAACATTCCCCACAATATCTTGTTCAGTGTTTAAAAGGTCAAAGAACGGTAACGTTTTAGTTTAAAACCAGCAAAATACTGCGTAAGTACAGTGAAAAAACTGTGTACTTTTCTGCAAGTATAGTGTAAGTATAAAGAACGTATGTGTAGGTATAAGGGAACAAACTGTAATGCTTGGCTAATAAGGGGGTAACAACCATGTTATGTATAGAAGATGTTTTCCCCATATAAAACACCCCATATAAAACCCAAGCACTGAATAAGGGTAATATTATTAATGTACTTACCAAGTGTTTGCGGGTTGCGTAACGTTGTCACCCCGTTGCATAATTCTTTATGTGTATGCAATACTTACAGAAAAGTACACTGTAAATTCAATATATTTACACGGTTCTTTGCAATATCTTATTGTTACTCTCTTATTACCCAAACATTTCGGTTTGTTCCTTTGATTGTTACATTAAATTACATAGTTATATCACTGTACTTATGTACGCGATACTTTGCGGGTTGTAAACTAAAGCGTTACCGAAAGAACTGGTTTAGAGTCACTTGAGAGTGCATAAATGATAAGGGGATTTTCATATCCCTGCTGCTCTAAACATGGATTTTTTCCTAACAGCTTTTTTTCTTTTTTCTTCAGATGGCCTTTAGCTCTGGATCCAGCTTCAATGCATCACATAAAAAGAGGATTCATTCTGCTAGTCGTACTGACCTTATCTTTGTATGTTGTTTCTTACATCTATCATAGTCCTTACAACCATTTTAATGTGGTGAATCCAATTAAGTCCTGCAATGTGGTCACTGAAGGTTTGGCTGTCTCCAAAGATTTCTCAGCCGCATCCATTAGCGCCAAACCTGTTCCACAGCATCAGTATGTGGCTCACCCAAGCAACTATCATTTCATTATAGACGAACATGAGAAGTGCAAGCAGAACAATCCATTCGTGGTCTTGATGGTTCCTGTTGCTCTGTATCAGATAGAAGCTCGAAGTGCCATCCGGAGCACATGGGGGAATGAAACTACAGTCAAGGGAAAAGCAGTGTTGACTCTGTTTTTGGTGGGTTTGACTGTAGGAGCAGACTCTGAAAAAGTTCAACAGCAGCTGGAGGAAGAGAGCCGACAACACAGAGACTTAATCCAGAGCAGCTTTGTGGACTCCTACTTCAACCTGACCATAAAGACCATGGTGATGATGGATTGGTTGGCCACTCGATGCCCTCAAGCGACGTTCAGTATGAAGGTCGATTCTGACATGTATATAAACCTTGAGAACCTAATGACCCTGTTACTGAGACCCGAATTACCCAGACGGAACTACATCACAGGTTTTTTGATGTGGGACCAGCCTGTTAATAGAAACAAAAAATCGAGATATTACGTCTCAGAGGAGCTGTATCCCGATACGAAATATCCTACATATGTGCTCGGAGTAGCGTATGTTTTTTCAAACGATCTTCCCAAAAAACTAGTAGAGGCTTCGAAGGACGTGAAGCCGTTTAACATCGAAGACGCATATATTGGTGCTTGTCTGAAGCAGATTGGAGTTAAACCTTCACGATCTCCAGATCCTTCTCAGTTTCGGACGTATATGAAGAATCCGAAACACCATGACCTTTCCAAGGTCATCACAACAATCGCAAGGTCACCAAAGCAGATAGTAGAGTTCTGGAAAAGTGTGAAGAGACAGACATGAACAAATCTTCATTTTTAAATATGATGTCTTTTACTGTTTATGTTTTTTGTTTATTCGTAACTTCTGTGATGCTAAGGCTGCTCAAATGTGTTCCTGGACCACAAAATTAGTTTTATGTTGCATAGGAATATTTTTGGGTGTGGCACGGTGACGCAGTGGGTAGTGCTGTCGCCTTATAGCAAGACGGTCGCTGGTTTGAGCCCCGGCTGGGTCAGTTGGCTTTTCTGTGTGTTTCATGTTCTCTCCATGTTGACATGTGTTTCCTCTGGGTGCTCCGGTTTCCCTCACTGTCCAAAGACGTGCTTTAATTGAATTAAGTGAGCTAAATTGTCCGTAGTGTATGTCCTTGCCCTCCAAGAATCTTTTGGCAAGAGTCCAGCTCTAAATTGTAGATTTTTTTATATCTTATTTTACTAAAATCAATAGAATAATAAGTAACGATCATGTTCTGGGAAGACATTTAGTCAATTTGCAACTGTAAATATATCGAAACTCAATTTCGATTATTAAATGTACAATGCTTAGTACTTTTAGTTCTTAATTTGGACAACTTTAAAGGTCATTTTCTAAATATTCAGACTTATTTTCCCCAAGATTTTCAAAAAGTTGTATCTCGGCCCACAATTGTCCTATCCTAACAAAAATTGAGTTTAACTGTTTTATTTTTTGTTTTTTTTTACAAGCGAAATGTGTATATATATTTTAATATTTATTTATTTTGGTAATATGTTTTTCACCCTCTGTTTGTAGACACAAGATGAGTGCAAATGAACAAGCCATTACAATTTGGATGTAAGGTTCATATTTCTAATACTGCCTAAAGGCTTATTTATACTTCTGCGTCAAGTGCACGTGTATGCTCCGGTGCGGCCTTTGTGCGGTTGCATAGCCCTTGCCGTGGCTGATGCCGACACTGACGCGCACATCTCAAAAAATGTAACTTGCATGTCGCAATGAGATATAGCACAAGCTCTGTGATTTGTGTGGGTGGGACCAAGAGCTGCGCAAACCCGTTGAGTCCCATGAAGTAGGACTAGATAGCAGAGATGGGAAGTAACGAAGTACAAATGCTTCGTTACTGTACTTAAGTAGATTTTTCTGGTATCAGTACTTCACTACTTATTTTTTTGGCAAATTTTCACTTTTACTTCTTACATTTTTACACAAATATCTGTACTTTCTGTTTTTTTTTAAACCCTGGTCGTTACTTTCATTTTCATGTTTTTGGCATGTCCTTGTGTCATTGTGTATGGATAAGACTCAAATTACTTAGTAGTCATGTTGTTAAAAACAGTGCATTCTGGAGGGCTGTTCTGGTGTAAACTATGGCAATTTATTTTGGCTGATTGTACTGTAATTAGTTGCCAGATCATGTCATTGTGATACAGAAAGGAAAAGACAGCACCTCCTTTTAGACCTTCATTAGAAAAAGTCAAGATTCACCTGGGAGAAATTGACCAATTATAGTCAGATGTAGGGAAAAAAAAGTCTAATAGAAATGTATAAAAATTGCATTATGACAACTGGTTAAGCCATTTTGCATGTAAAGATTTATGCCATGAACAAATGATTTAATGTTGTGAGGAGTGAGACTATTCAACAGAGACCAAAATAGTACATTTTGATCAACATGACATAAGCAATTGATAATATAGAAAACATCAGAGAAATGCGCATAATCATTTGCATGGATGTACAAAAGCATTTGCAACTTGTTCAAAGAAATGAGAAACTGCTTTTCTGATGTGCACAAGTGACAATGATTTGAGGATTGAACTGGGAGTTTTGAGAATTTCAATTCTGATCTGAAAAATGGACCAAAGTGAGAGAAAAACTGACAAAATTCATGTTTATTTATTATACAAAATAACCAGAATACCTGAAAAAAAAAAAACACTGAAATAATGGGTTATGGATGAGAGCTGCTCTGTAAAGAGAATAAGCAGCTTTAGCCTAATGCAAAAAAAAAGTTTGCAGTCAAATATTATCAGCATTTATTTTAGCAAAAGAAAAAAATCTATATATTTTGGACAGAATTCAGTGTAAAATGTTAGACATTATAAAGATGCACAGGCCTATATAATTATTTTTAGAGTGTATGAAGATGAATGGCAGCTGATGTTTTTGATCTAACAGCAGCAAAACTACATGCTGAATGCTGTGAGTTTGCCTCAGGATGATGAAACATGGGCCATCTTTTTGAGCAATGTTGCTAGGCTACATTACAGGGTGTGGTGCAGCTTGCTACTTTCATAAAATTGGCAACAAACATTTTACATAAAAATTGGAAATGTAAGTTATTTTATATTAATGTATCAATAGGATGTGAGGTCTAGTTACCTGCCTATCCTCACTCACTATCCTTCGGCTTAGTCCCTGATTTATCGGGGGTCGCCACAGCAAAATGAACCGCCAATTATTCCTGCACATGTTTTACACAGCGGATACCCTTCCAGCTGCAACCCAGTACTGAGAAACAGCCATACACAATCACACACACACTCTTATACACTACTGCCAATTTAGTTACCTATTATTCACCTATACCGCATGTCTTTGGACTGTGGTTGAAACGGGTACTTTTTACTTTTGTACATTTTGCAGTCATTACTTTTACTTGAGTACAAAAGTGTAGTCAGTACTTCACCTTTTACCAGAGTCGTTTTAAGCATGAGTATCTGTACTTCTACTTAAGTAAAGGATGTGTGTACTTTTGCCATCTCTGCTAGATGGAAACTGTTGTTTTGTGTTTACCTTATGATTAATGTTGTTGCACGTCCGCCGGTTCCTGCCTCTGAATGAGTGAGGTTTAGCTACTTGTATATTTAAGATAACGTTCTGAAAAAACAAAACACCCATGAAGAATCACAACACAGAGGAACATTAAAACGTGCTGCCTGCTAGCGTTTCGGAAGTGCTATTGCAAAGCAACACAAACAGCATGCAGAAGTATAAATAAGACTACTCACGTGGGGTCACATCGATCACTTAATGCATAGATATAAATCAGCCTATATACTTTCTAATACTGAAATCTTATTTACTATCATCTGTTTACAGACTGTGACAGGTCTAAAGTCTTAAATATTGTCTTGCTATTTTTCACCCACCTTGTATATATTGAATTATTTATGCCCAAATGCTATGCTATCTGAACAGGTTTAAGTTGTTTCCTTATGCATATAAATTTGGAATTAGTTTTTTGTATCAACAATTGTATTGTTAACCTTATTTTGGAGCCTTATCCAAGGGTGTGTCACTGACAAATGTTAGTTTTGGATTACAGTTGTTAAAAGGGTGTTTTAGTCATTTGAATGTGGTGTATGGTGTATTTCCTAGTACATGATCAAAGACTGTATTGTTTGTTTTTTCCACCATGTGTCTCCAGAATCTATTAATCATCATGCTGTCAGCTGCCATGTCTTCCGTGTTTTAATTAAACTTTAATTATTTAATGTTATGTAATTAATACAGTCAATATAATAAAGAAGTCTTTCTGAACAGATTTATATTTATTTATGCCCCTTAATAAAATTCTTTTTAAATCTGAAAAAAGTCTAAGCTCATCATTGATGTGTACAAATGTAGATTTGTAAAAATCAATATATGCTATGTTAGTTAATAATGCAGATATTGAACTTATTGCGGTCTCCGTACGTCCTTTCTATCTTCCAAGGGAATTCCCTCAGCTGTTGTTTGTTGTTGTATACATACACCCACGTGCTTAAATTGACACGGTGTTTAAAACTGTTGAAAATGTTCTGGACGAACTTAATAACATATCTCCAGATGCCCCCAAATTTATCCTAGGGGATTTTTATCATTGTTAAAAGACCTCACATGGTTTGAGAAAAGAGCATAGAATCACCAAGAGGCGACACTCAAGTGCGATTTGGGAAACAGCCACTAGATGGCGCGATGACCATTTTGGAATGAAAATTCCAATAGAGCAACAGCATATTATAAGTCTGTAAAGTAAACTATTAAAAGTGCAGATGATTCTGATAGTTTGTTGTATTGTCGTATTTCAGGTTGTATCTCAGCTTTAACGTGCTTTTTAAATAAATAAATTAACAACAAAGCAGCTGCTTGCCATTGCGACAGCAATAAGATCCAATGGACAGCTGACTACTTTCACTCAAAAATGGCGGAATCCGGGGCTGTTGCTGGGTGCTGCTGTTGCAATGGAACGTTCTATTAAGTGTGACCCTTGGTCATTCTAAGCTCTTTGGTTTGAGTGTGTCAGTAGTTCTTGCAAGACAAAGGTACTGATGCTATGGACTGGCCTGCCCGTTCCCCAGAGCTGAATCCAAGTGAGCACATCTGAGACATCATGTCTCACTCCATCTACCAATACCATAGACCAGGAGGGTCAAACTCAGTTCTTGGAGGGCCACAGGCCTGCACAGTTTAGTTCCAACCCTGTCCAGAGAGGTCATGTTTTGATCCTTAATTGGTCTCACGTAGTCAAGTGATGCGATTTCGCAGGTCAGAGTTTACCAAGCTTGAACTTTGCGTCAGACTGGAAACGCAAGGTCATTCGTCATGTTTCGCAGGTCGCTGCGGTGCAAAGTTCAAGCTTGGTGAACTCTGACCTGCGAAATCGCATGACTGCGTGAGACCAATCAAGGATCAAAACAGGACCTCTCTGGGCAGAAATTTAAAATATGGAGCAATTGCTCGCTTTTTTAAATGTCTAATCATCTTGTTTAATCCTGCCCTTTTTTGCAGCACCGTACGACAGAATTTCACACACAAAAACTCTAGTGGGACCGCAGCTTTAGCTGTGTGAGCTACCTGTCCTACCTGACTAGAAGTTAGAACCTTGTGTATTTCGTCTCGTCTAGTCCTGTTCTGTCTCAATCCATTTGTTGTTCGTTCATCTGTGCATTGGCTCACCTCTGCTCTGAACACAGTCTGCGCTTAAGTGAAACCTATCCGTCAGCTCGGCTGCCTGAGGTCTGTTCCATTATTTTTCAACTTTTTGGCCAAGAGGCTCTTTGACCAGTCCATCATGGCCTAGAGGAGGGCTGATTACTGACTGCCTGTGTTCTCACTATTAATTGAGTGACTTTTTCATACTGATTAAGAGTAGCAGAGTTTTGATCCACTTCTGTTTAATAAATAATCTTGAACTTCTCCCTTGCGCTTGGATCTCCTTTAAATCACGACATATTAAACTAATTTGGCCAACTCAAGCAAATCCTCTCTTTAGTTTATTGTTAACAGACAGGACTGACACCAGTGTGGTTTTCATATGCAGAAGCTCATCTTTCAGTGTTTGACATTTAATTAAATATTAGGACTAGTGTAGCTGTTGCTTTTGCCAGCTTGAACCAGTCTGGCTGTATTTTACCACAAAAAGCCTTAACAGGTCTCATCTGTGGCAAAATGTTTCAAAGACAGTTTATAATAAAAATCATTTTAAATGTAGTAAGCAACAGGAGACTGTAAGACTTGAGATACCACAAATATTTTGATGTCTTTGACAATACAAATGTGAGCTGAAAACACAGAGATAATCGGCTCCACAGCCAAGCAGGTGGGAATGCAGGAAAACCAGCTCCTCTCCTTTTCTTCATTTACATTTGAAGCATCCCTGCAACCCCCCCCTGTTCACCCACCCTCTCTACATACTGTACTCAAGCAGAATGGTCATTTCAAAGTCTATATCAATCCAGGCGACTTTATCATGTTTAAGATCATTTGAAATGTCTCAGTGCGACTGGTACAATGGTCTCATTCCCTCAGAAATAGACAATCAAAACAATAGATATATAACTTCAGATAACTTTTGAACTACTGTGAAGTGTGTGGCTTTCCTATAAGCAGGAACTCTTCCACTAAATGCAAATACCTTTTGTTATTCAACACACCCCATTTCTCGAGGAAATTCTTGGATTTACTACTTAAGGGGAAGTTTCTAAATGTTCAGCGCGATTCTATAACTAGATCAGCCCATAGCATGGAGCTCTAATGCTCCATGCTAAGTATATTTTGAAGTCAGGTATGCCTCTTTTAATCTTGGATTTATCTTTGAGAATTTGATGTCTTGTATTGATCATTTATGAATTGACTGAATGAATTGGCATAATACACATTTACCTGACTAATAAATTGTTATGTTTTGAGTTATTCAAACAGAGTTCGTGTTATTATCTCTAGTAGATTACGTTAAATCCATTACACCACAAGCCCCTGTACAGGTTATTAATGGACTAAAACACGTTAGACGGAGCAGTGTGGCATGCTATATGATGTTCTTAGAGCTCCAAAACATTAGCATTAATTCAAGTATACTTAGACTGTAAAAGGCCAATAATGGGTTTTCTATTTGGAACAACAAAATATTATTGAGACCAATCTAAATGTGGGTAAGCCTTCATCTCTAAACTTATACTATTTAAATCTTATGGTGATTACTCAAAGTTACTAATAGTTTATGTAAATTGGTCTGCTTGATCCCCTCACTTTTAGAGACAGACCATTTAGAAACAGGTGATTAATAATTATATGAACGTATGATCTCTTACAACCTTCGTCCACCAGTACTGGACTGGACTAACTGGCTGGACCTTACAAGACTAACAGCACCAGCATTTTAAAAAGCATTTATTGAACGTCAACTCCCAACACAGGTCATAACAGGAATGTCAGGCTGAATTTAAAACTATCACAGGAAAAATCCATCTCTCAAGATGCCACAATAACAGGCATTGTTATCATGGATGATTATATACAAACACTATTTTTCCCTTCACAAATGCTTAATTTGGAATAATATATATTTTACACATTGAAATAAATCTCTTTTTTTAATTAATTGGTTTAGAAATAATATTTAGCTAGTTTTACAACTTTTAAATAGTAATGTCATGTGCTTACCTATTTAGTGTTTCTGGAAAAATGTTCCCTTTATATACCTGTCAAAGAGTATATGATGGTAATTAATGGTATTCCCTCAGAGCTTAAGAAATTATTATAAAATGATATAGTTCAAAATACAAATTTCGATTTTAGTCTTAAAGTGGAAGGAATAAATATATATAATAATTATCTTAGAATGATTTGCCGGATTGTCAGTGTTCCTTCAGCCATTAGTTTTTGGAGATAACAATTTCAAGATGTCCTTGTATAACAACTAAAATTAGAGAGGTATTTAAAATTGTTCACCGTATTTATCCTGTAAAACATGCCTTTGAAAAAATGGCAAGGAAAATTAAACCTATAGACGAATTACGATGTTTGTAAACATTCAGGATGCGCACGCAGTGAGGTTGCAGAAAAAAATGGGAGCACTAGCAATTGCAGTGAGGGAATGACATCCGATGCGGTACAGAGATTGTTGTTGTCTTAGAAATAAGTTATATTGATTATATATATTTATATATATATATATATATATATATATATATATATATATATATATATATATATATATATATATATATATATATTATTTACATAATGCTTTCAGCATATTATAACAGCTTGTCACCCAGTGATAAGCACAGTTATTCTGCAAAATTAACGGTAAATTGAGCGCCGTTCATCTGACAAGTCCATCTGCGATAGCACCTTTACAATGGATATTGGATAAGACGAAATGGCCAAGCAGCCAGCCCCAAATATACAACTATCTCATTGAAACTCCAAGTGATTTTACAAGAGAGAAGTTAAAGATCTACAAGTCTTTGGATTCCAACAATTTTGTTCTGTGTGGTCATGTGCAAGAAATAATGCTCCATGATTACTAGATTCAAAACTTTGTAGTGCAAAAAACTGAGGTTCTGCCTAGCCAAAGACAAGGAAAAAAGACGGGACTATATACGGCCTGAGTAATTAATCATCAACAACGAAAACAACTTCATTCTGATGGTGAACTGCAGCTGTATGGCAGGGTATGTGGACTTACACTTTCACATTTCATTCTTAGCATTCGGTCTCCGCAGTTTAATTAACCATGTGTACTGTTTCATTGCTGCAATCAACAACGAGTAATGTGTATGATTAGGCCCACACGGAATCTGTGAACACAATAATTGCGCAGATATTTAGCCCATCATTGATTCTGTTTATTTACTTATATAAATGTGTGTAAATTCATATTTATTTAGTTTATAAATTAATTTCAGTAATATTATTGACTAATATGAAAATATTTATTATATATAATTATAATTTATAAATATTTATAATTTATTCACAATACAGTTCGCAATGTAATATTTTCTGTCTTTTAGTAGATATATTATATAGAACACTTGCTTTGTTCACCAAATAAAGTGGATCTAATTGGATTTGCAATGCAAACATTAAATACAAGTTCAAAGGTATTACTATTCATTTCATTTATTAAGGTTTTAGTTATGATACTCCTAAAATCATTCCACATAAATCCGCAGATTTTTAACAAAATTCTGCGCAGAAATAGCAAAAAATGTCCGCAGATTGCGTAATGATTCAGCATAGTGTGAACTTACCTGATATAACATAAGAACTGCAGAGTTGAGCATTTTTAATTAAGTCGTCACTTCATTCAGCTCCCTTTTAGCCAAAGACGTCTGCTCTTGGCATTAAAAGCAGTTGAATTTGGCATCCTACCGCACAACACAACATGTTTGCTATTGCAACCTGTCTCTTTTTGCAACCGGGAACCCGTGTGACGTAGGTTGGTCATTCGTCTTTTTATAGACTGCTTATCTGTGTTTAACTTTTTTCATATTCTAGAATTTGCCTTTCTAAATACTGTGATTTAGATTTATAAATTTGATTTTTGTTTGATAAGGACTAAAAGTGAAATCAAATAATTTATGCAATTTTATGTCTTTATTCATTTCTTTTTTGAATAGCAATCTGCAGGTCAAATTGAATAATGAATATAACAAACTTATAAAAAGAAATGAGAAAAATAAGTATATGAGAAAAAGTCACGTCACGACAAAAAAAAATTATTAAAAAAAAAAAAAAAATAAAACTTTTTTAGTATTTCAGAAAGAAATAATCGCTAATTTATGTCATTTGTTGATAATACAATACATGTCTGTTCTGAAATAAATGGGGAAAAGCTACTTCTTTTTGTTTCATATGCTAGCGAAAAAACAAAACAGCAAAATATAACCAAGATATGTTACTGTTTAGGGTCTGTGTTGCTGTAGCGAAAAAAAAAATTTTAAGAATAAATAAATATGAAAAAGTTGCAAGGTATCAAGGAAATCAACATAGCAGAATTTCTGAATCCATATATACAGTAGTGCATTTTTTTTTCCATTTGTGGCTTACAAAACAAACTTCTCCACTGAAATTAGTGGGGGAAATATTTTTGGCTAGTGAAAATAACTAAAATAACAAAACAAAACACGATATTTTACTATTTAGGGTCTGTATGAGTTGCTGTGAAGCAGTATGACATCTGTAAGAATGTAAACATTTTTTTCAACATATCAAAACAGCAGCAAGTTGCATATTTATAACTCTAAATGACGAAAAATCCAAGAAATTTCAAGAAAATGTTAAAAATAACATAGCATTTCAACAACTCAAAAATCCAAATCAGGTTAATCTGACTCTAATAGAATATAAAGGTTAATAATAAAAACCTTCATTTCAAAATGATGATGTAGGATGTATTTACGTATATTTGACTAATTTGTAAATTACTTTGAAGATCTGAAACATTAAACTGTGACAAACATGCAAATCAATCAATCAATCAATCAATCAATAAAAATCTGTAAGAAAAATCAGTAAACACTTTTCACATCCCAGTATAAAATATATTATAAATTATCTCGTTGGCTACTAAGTGTGTCATCGACAGTGGATTAACAGCAGATTCTGGCAGCAAGGTGGCGCTAAACACATTCCCTTTTTGATTTCTCCACTCGACGAGTCTCAAATAGGTTGATGGTTGTTTATTTATTATTTAAAGCAAGTTTAAAAAGTTTAAAAAAGTCAGTTCACAACAATATTTCAAGTTACCCTGATTCAGTGTGTCATTTGTGTGCCATTCAAAAGATCGACAGAGATGGTCATTGATGAATAGATCTGTATTTGTTTACAACAAATTGAATGAGCCAGTGATTTATATTTGAAATAAGCTATTAATCTCACAACATTGCTATTATCAATTTTAAATTGATTAATTACATCTGTTTAACTAACACAGGGTACATATAATAATAATTTGACATAAAAGACACATATACATGTAAAAAACTAAATCTGAAGGAAATCCAGAACAATAATTGTCTGAGCCACTAGAGGGAGGCAGCACAACAGTGATGTCGACATAGCCTTTAATAAATGTATTCTCAATTCACTCAACATCAATTACAACACGACACAAGTTTCTTTTTCTGTTGAACACATAATAATATTAAGCTGAAAACTTGAAACCACTGACTTTCATAGCGCTTCACTTTTTCTACATTTTTTTATGTTACAGCCTTATTCCAAAATGGATTAAATTCATTTATTTCCTCACAATTCTGCACACAATACCCCATAATGATAATGTGATTTTTTTTGTTGCAAATGTATTAAAAATAAAAAACATGAAAAATCACATGTACATAAGTATTCACAGCCTTTGCCGCAAAGCACTAAATTGAGCTCAAGTATCGTTTCCGGTCCTACGACTTTTCTTCTTCCTCTGCACGTGTTATTATTATTATTTTTTTTTATTTTTTTTTTTTTTTTGAGGCCCGGACACAGTATTTGGTTGATACTTTTACTGTAATAAAAACAATGCAGCCCTTTAGGTGGATGGCTTGCTGCAGACATACAACATCCACAGCATGGTTGTCTCACAGCATCTCTGTGTTACGTCACTTCCTGTATAACTTGTATGTCTGCAGTACCCCAAACAAACCACATGAGGGCACCCTTACATAATAAAATACACATAACTGCTGCATAATTCTGGAGAATTCACAATGAAAAACCTAACTTTGTTACACTTAGGTACATTCTGTTTCCACTGATTATTCTTGAGATGTTTCAGCAGCTTAATTGGAGTTCACCTGTGGTAATTTCAGTTGATTAGAGATGGTTTGAAAAGGCATACACCTGTCTATATAAGGTCCCAGGGTTGATAGTGCATGTCAAAGCACAAACCAAGCAGGAAGACAAAGGAATTGTCTGTAGACCTCCGAGACAGGATTGTCTTGTGGCACAAGGCTGGGGAAGGTTACAGAAAAATGTCTGCTGCTCTGAAAGTTCCAATGAGCACAGTGGCCTCCATCATCCGTAAGTGGGAGATGTTTGAACCCACCAGGACTCTTCCTAAAGCTGGCTGGCCATCTAAGCTGAGTGATCGGGGGAGAAGGGCCCTAGTCAGGGTGGTGATTAATCAGCCCATGGTCATTCTGTTTAAGCTCCAGCGTTCTTCTGTGGAGAGAGGAGAACCTTACAGAAGGACAACCACCTGTGCAGCAATCCACCACTTAGGCCTGTATGGTAGAGTGGCCAGACGGAAGCCACTCCCCGCCTGGAATTTGCCAAAAGGCATCTGAAGGACTCTCAGACCATAAGAAACAAAATTCTCTGGTCTGATGAGACTAAAATTTAACTCTTTGGAGTGAATGCCAGGTGTTACGTTTGGAGAAAACCAGGCACTGCTCATCACCAAGCTAATGCCATCCCTACAGTGAAGCATGGTGGTGGCAGCATCATGCTGTGTGGATGTTTTTCATCAGCAGGAACTGGAAGACTAGTCAGGATAGAGGGAAAGATGAATGCAGCAATGTAGAGACATTCTGAATGAAAACCTGCTTCAGAGTGCTCTTGACCTCAGACTGGGGTGACGGTTCATCTTCCAGCAGGACAATGACCCAAAGCACACTGCCAAAATATCAATGGCTGTGGCTTCACAACAACTCTGTGAATGTCCTTGAGTGGCCCAGCCAGAGCCCAGATCTAAATCCTATTGAACATCTCTGGAGAGATCTGAAAATGGCTGTACACCGTCTCTTCCCATCCAACCTGAGCTTGAGAGGTACTGCAAAGAGGAATGGGCAAAAATTCCCAAAGATAGGTGTGCCAAGCTTGTGGCATCATATTCAAAAAGACTTGAGGCTGTAATTGCTGCCAAAGGTGCATCAACAAAGTATTGAGAAAAGGCTGTGAACACTAATGTACATGTGATTTTTCAGGTTTTTTATTTTTAATAAATTTGCAAAAATTTCAAAAAATATTTTTTCACATTATCATTATGGGGTATTGTGTGTAGAATTGTGAGGAAATAAATGAATTTAATCCATTTTGGAATGAGGCTGTAACATAACATAAATAAAATGGAAAAAAGTGAAGCGCTATGAATACTTTCCGGATGCACTGTAAGCCCTATAAGTGCATTCAAGATATGTCTAATATATAGCTCATATCTCACTTTGGCAACTGTCATACATGATGCCTAGGTCATATTTTCTATTACCAAGGCAATAACTAAGAACTAACAAAAAAAAAAAAAAATGCAAAAATCTTTTGAATGTGCGAACACTTGAAATTGGTCTCACAATTGGCATGTTATGGAATTTAACTATGCATGGCAAATAAGTGAGAGGAGATGGAAAGCTATGATGTCTACACATTTTCCTGAAACATTTACAAGGTCTGTTATTTCTTGTATGAAGATAGTGGAAAAGAAGGAAATGTATAACAAAATGGTTTGTCGTTTTTTTTAACTTAGCTTTTTTTTTTCAGGTTTTTTTTTTAAATTATTTTTGTTGTACTATAGTTCTTCCTTGCACAATTTGATTGTTCTTAAGTAAATAAAAAATGTAAATTTCTACAAGGGCTTTTATTTATGTGGTCTAGCAGCTATGGATTTATATATATATATATATATATATATATATATATATATATATATATATATATATATATATATATATATATATATATATATATATATATATATATATATATATATATATATAAAATAGGAAAACAGCCAATTGTATATATGTCACATGTATTAAAAACCTATATCAAATCCTATATTAAAACATATATGTTTATATAGATTCTTTCCGTGTGGGTATGTGCAGCATTTAATTTTGTCAATGGCTGAAATCTTACTCTGTTTTACCATCATGAATGGACAAGGCTATTCCACAATAGCAAGTCTCAATTTTAAAAAAGGCAATAGCACACCTTTCCTGAACACACACAGGGTTGTGCGTTTTTTTTGTTTGTAGGATAAACCACGCATGTTTGCACTTCTAATTATTTAGAGATAATGATTTAAAGCAAACTCGTTCGTTAAACTACATCCTGCTGTATGCCGGTTCTACCCTGTTCTTGTGAAAGTGTTGTGTGCAGACACGTCTTTTTTCCTGGTTTGATGTGCGTCACCACCATTATTCTTCCGCCTCCTCAGCTGGTCTGATTTTGATTGACTGCCAAACAACCTTTGTGTGACCTTTGTGCGACAATTTAAACAAAGTTACAGTGGTAAAGTGGTAAAATGAGTGTAATTTATGCATTTGTCAAATGTATACATGTGTCAAAAACCTTCATATCATAATCATTATTATGACATATGACATAACTTTATGCTCAGCATAACTGAGTACAGCTCATTTTGAAAATGAATATTTTTATCAATTTCTCAGTGAATATAGGTTATGCACTTTGGTGGATTTAAACAAAACCGATGTATTAAACAGATATATTTATTAAATATTATTTTAGTCACCAAACATATTCATGAATTGAAAGATAAAACAATTTAATTCAAGCAAAATATTGCAAAAATAAATTACAACCTACAAAATTTCAACAAATTTTTTTGCTTTTCTTGATTTTTCCTCTTTTTCAAATTTGCATTTTTCTTTAACATATAAATTTGGGTGACCTAGTTTTTGGACCGTTATCGTAAGTTATTTTGTTAGATAAGCTTCAGTACTGACTAATCTAATGGATATGCACAAATATAAAATTGTATAGCTTCCTAATAAAAATATCAATTTAAAATATAGATTTGTGAGGGGTGTACTTATATATGCTGAGCACTGTATGTTCCTATGCCTATAAATAATGAAGTTTTTTCTGTCATCTATTATTCAGTTACTTTACTAAATGGTCAAAATAACATTACAGATAAAATGGTTACATATGGATACAGCTATTGGGGGAAAAATATGAATATATATATTTTTCACTTAATTTAATAGGTATGTGTGAATAAAATGTTTATTTTACTCGGATTTCTCTATTCAATTTTTAAATAGTTTTCATTTGTTATGAAATGAAGGAAAAAAAATGAGTATTTCAAAACTCCCAGTCCATTCAGGAGTCAATCATCATTAAATCATCTTCTATACTGTCTTTCTCTCTCTCTCTCTCTCTCTCTCTCTCTCTCTCTCTCTCTCTCTCTCTCTCTCTCTCTCTCTCTCTCTCTCTCTCTCTCTCTCTCTCTCTCTCATACAGTATTGCCAAAGCCCTTCAAGTATGTAGTATACTAAAATCATTAAATAATAATAAAAAAATTATAATAATACAGTAAATAAGACGTAAATGACAAAAAAAACCCAAAAAACAGATAATATATTTGATAAATATAATAATTATAATAATAAAAAGTCTAGATTATTTAAATAAGATACATGAATTTACATTAACCATTTCTTATTGTGTGTAGGGTGTAAACATATTTTGCAGCTAGTCTATACGTCAATTCATTCTCTCCGAGTATATGGTAAAGTTTTTCTCAGTCATTTAAATTAAAAAATGAATTAGTCAATGTTTCAAATTGGGGGGAAAATATTTCTCTAGTTGTGGTGTATTTAGAGCAAAACAGAAGGAAGTGCATCTCATCCTCTATTTGTTTTGTGTAACACTGTTTACATATTGTATGTTCTTTAGGAGACCAGGATTTTTTATGTCTGCCTTTTTCTATTTCTAGGTCATGATCACAGAGGCGATATTTAGAAAGAGTGTGTTTTTCTTTAAATTGTTTTAATGATAAACAATTGGCCGGCTGTGTGGTTCTGTTTAGGGCTGAATAACTTTGAAGTTTAGTTTGGAGGTTAAATTCAGTTTTTAGTTTTTCATCATAATTATATTTGAATGTTTTGTCAATGTGTTTGTGAAGGTTTTGTTTGGGTACGGGTTCTCTCTCTCTCTCTCTCACACACACACACGCATACACACGCACACACACACACACACACTGCATTGACATTTTGTTGTGAAATGTAAAACATTGGTATTGGTCTAAAACTGAATAATGTCTAAAAGCAATTGTAATTTAATGCAAACATCATGTCCTCTGAATGACAGCATTTTAAATTTTTATGTAGAAAGAAATGTCATTAATACTTACAAATGGTGATCATTTCTATCTGCTTGTTCAGTCGTGATGTATGAAATACTGTTTCCAGGTCCAAGCCGTTAATCATTTGAATTGAGAAAATATATTCATTTATTACCATTTCACACATTTCACACATCATTTCACACATTAAGGTGAATTTTATATAAAGTCATGGTGTACACAACAGTCTCTGGACTTATCAAAAATTAATCACTTTCTGGCCATCGCATATTAGGGATCAGATCAAGTTACATGTAAACAAAACTATTTTATTTTGGTATATTTGTGATATACATTACACAAAATTAGTTTCAGAAAACCTCTGACAGGCGACACGGTGGTGCAAAGGGCAGCATGATCGTCTCACAGCAAGAAGGTTGCTGGTTTGAGCCCTGGCTGGGCCAGTTGGCATTTCTGTGTGGAGTTCCTCTGGGTGTTCTGGTTTCCCCCACAGTCCAAAGACATGCGGTACAGGTTAATTAAGTAAACTAAATTGTCCGTAGTGGATGTGTGTGAATGTGAGAGTGTATGGATGTTTCCAAGTAAAACACATGCTGGATAAGTTGGCGGTTCATTCCTACGGTGGCCAAAAGAGCTTAACGCACTGCAATTTAAGAAAGCACATGCAATTACAAAAAACACCAGCAGATAAAGGGTGACCATTAGCAAATAAAGGTGATCGTCCATTATATAGTGGACCTGGTCCAGTACGTCATCAAGCTGCGAGCTGGAGTTGGGTCTCCGGACCTGCCACTTCACCCGACCCAACAGCAGTTGGCACTGTCTGAGAAAACAATAGGTCTGAAAGTGCTGGTTTGAGCCTGCAGGTCTGAGTGTGCAGTTGGGTCTCCGGGCCTGCAGCTTCACCCTACTCAACAACTCTGTAACCCAACAACTCTCCAGCCCCCAAACCCCAGCGATTGAAATGTTCATGGCGGAGTCATCATAAAAAGCAGAACACGATTGGCTGCTAGTGTGATGATAATGATGACTTCACTGACAGAGCATTTGAAATCTCTCTTAAAAAATTGTTCTAGGAAGCATTTGAAAATTCGCCAAGCTGTCAGCGAGCTGATTAACTTGCAAATCAGGCTTAAAATCTAGTAGAAGTTAACAGGAGTGGCACAGAGAAACACAACTAGATAGACAGAAATAAATGCAGAGACAGGACAGGGACTGTTACAACTGTACACCTTGGTGTAAAGTAACAAATTACAAATACTCATTACTGTATTTGAGTAGATTTTCTCAGAAATTGTAATTTACCAAGTAGTTTTAAAAATGTGTACTTTTACTTTCCTTTGAGTACATTTTAGTGCAGTATTGGTACTTTTACTCCACCACTTTCCTTCAACCTGCAGTCACCACTTTATTTTGTTTTGTCTATTGGGGTTAGAAAAATCAGTCCTGTGATTCCTGACCAAATCGCACATAGAAGGTAAATCACATCATAATGAACTACCTCAAGACATGGGCGATTTATAATTGCAACACACTGTCTGGAAGCAGGCAACGCAGTGGCGCAATAGGTAGTGCTGTCGCTTTACAGCAAGAAGGTCGCTGGCTTGAGCCTCGGCTTTGTCAGTTGGCGTTTCTGTGTGGAGTTTGCATGTTCTCCCTGCGTTCGCGTGGGTTTCCTCCGGGTGCTCCGGTTTCCCCCACAGTCCAAAGACATGCGGTACAGGTGCATTGGGCAGGCTAAATTGTCTGTAGTGTATGTGTGTGAATGCATGTGTGTGGATGATTCCCAGAGATGGGTTGCGGCTGGAAGGGCATCCGTTGTGTAAAAAACGTTCTGGATAAGTTGTCGGTTCATTCCCCTGTGACGACCCCATATTAATAAAGGGACTAAGCCGAAAAGGAAATGAATAAATGAATGAATGAATGAAAATGAATGTCTGGAAGCATTAAAAGTGTCCAAGAAGATGTTCAAAATCTTTACACGCATTGACCCAGAGACTGCTTAGATGCATGTCACTGATGAGAAGATGATGGCTGTTTACTGTATGACAACCAAAATGACCTTAAACACCCAGCGGGCACAGGATGCCAACATGACCTCAGATTGACGTTGTACCCCAACGTCGTGGGGATGTTGCATTTTGTTTGGAAATGAAAACAGACATCAGAACCCAACGTCAGGTTGACGTCAATGTCCAACATCCAACCTAAAACCAACCAAATATCAACGTCTGATGATGTTACAGCTCGACGTTGTGTGGACATTACCACTATGACATCTACAAGATGTTGGATTTTGGTTGCCAAAAGTTAACGGGAGAATCATTTCCAGAACCATTACTGTTGGAATAGTGGCAGCCATTTTGGAAGCATGTTGTATTTGTTGAGTTATGGTTTGTAAAATTGTACTTGAAACTGTCTTTGAATCTATTTAGGAGCAATTTTGCTGAATCGTATTATTTGCGCAGTCATGGACACACTAGTGAGGGTGCGACAGGAGTTAAGTGGACAGTTTGGTTCAGTAGAGAAACTTCTGTAGACAAATCATCTGCAGTTTCTTGCCCAGTTTTATAGGGAGTGGGTATGAGAATTTGATGATTCACACAGTGTGTCATGTCAGAAATATATGAACACATTTGAACAATGCCATCTTTAAGTCTCAGAATAAAGGGGAGTGTCAGTGAGAACACAGGGCAGATGCATTAGAGCGCATGAACGCATTTTTTAAGCACCACTGGTTCAGAAGTATTTTAAAAAATGGCATAAACCAAACTATCCAGCTTCACAAGATGAACCACAGTATACAAAAAAAGACTCAGTGATCACCAGATTTCTAATGCTGAGTTTTAGCCCTGATTTTCACTCGCCTACAGGTTTTGTGAAAACACTGATAAAAGCCCAAAATCAGAGGCAAATCGGTGATTGTTCACATGAGCGACAACCACACAGTGTCAGTTATCAAAAATCTGATCAGAGACAAACGCAGATGTACTGCAGACACCTGTGAAATATTTGTATGCTAAATATCTGGACTTGTCTGCGATTCAAAGTCATGCTGTGTGAAGCTGTGAGCTGGTTAACTTGCAAATTAGGTTAAAAATCTATTCAAGAGTTCACACTTAGCTGATGATTGATTATAAATCTTGTTTGGCATGCTGTCCTGCGAGAGAGCCCTGAGCTCATAAGATCCTCAAGTCCGCGGCTCCCTCCCGTTTGCAAGGTGAGAGGAGAGTTTGAGCTCAGGTAGATCTCGAGAACTCCCCTGCTGTAGTAGCTAATGAACAGATAGTGATTGCTCTTAAGAGATAACTACTTACTGGGAGCATGTCTATGGTGGCGATTTGGATTAGTCAATTAACTTAAGTTGCATGTTTTTGGATGGTGGGAGGAAACCGGGGAAACCCACATGAGCATGGGGAGAACGTGTAAACTCCGCACAAAAACGTCAGCTGGCTTGATAAGGACTAGAACCAGTGATGTTCTTGTTGTGAGGTAACAGTGCTAACCACTGGGCCACCGTGCCACCCATATAGGAAAGAAGGAGGAGTATGGGTGGAAGGGGGGATTCTTCAAAACAAAGATGGCTGTCACATGGAACTTAGGGTATTTATAGTGGCTTAGGAATCGTCTGATTGGTGAATCATAAATTGAATAATGCGGGACCAGCCGCAAGCAATCATAAGCACATGATCCTCTCGAAATTAGTTTAGAAATAAACTTCATGTAGTGTGGGCATAAGATGACAGGAGAAATATCTGGACTTATCTTCGATTCAAAGTCATGCTCTGTGAATGAGTTCAGACTGAAAAAACACATCAGCGATGACCAACAGCCAATGAAAGACCGTAATACAGTACAGCGGAGAGTTCGGGGAGAAGTTATAGACCCTAATATCCCTGCAGCTGTGCTGCTGTGAAGCTCTAAATTGAGCTCGGGTACATTCTGCTTCCACTGATCATTCCTGAGATGTTTCAGTAGCTTAATTGGGCTTCACCTCTGGTAAATTCAGTTGATTTGACATGATTTGAAAAGGCATACACCTGTCTATATAAGGTCATAAGGTTGACAGTGCATGTCAAAGCACAAACCAAACATGAAGACAAAGGAATTATCTACAGACCTCCGGGATAGGATTGGGGGAAGGTTACAAAGGTTTTTTTTATTTTTAATAAATTTGCTACAGTTTCAAAATTCTTTTTTCAAATTCATATTATAGGGTATTGTGTGTAGAATTTTGAGGAAATCAATGAATTTAATGCATTTTATGCATTGATAAGTCAGAACTTGCTAAAGTGCTCTGTGAGTCCACAGAAAATTTCCCCTTGAGGCACAATAAAGTATACAAACAAACAAACAAACAAACAAAAAAACAAACAAAAAAACAAACAGATGTTGATGACAGCCAAGAAGCAACTTCATTAACATTTAAGCACAGTAAACTATAACTGTAAGTTTAAGAAGGTTCAGGGTTCATTCTTACTCAGCTGAACCCAGAGTATTGTTGTGTACTTTGAGACTGCTATGCTGAATAAACATCTTCATTTAGATCTTCTACGTCATCCTCATTTTTCCTTACACCAGGAACCCTTCAAATGCATAATCCCTGAGGTAAGGTGCACTAATAGCTGTGTCCACATTTTTTCTGGGGCTCGTTTTAATGAGGAAACAAAAGGAGGAAACTTTGACAGAAAGTCAAAACTATTTTTGAGTATGTGTATCCCAAAACTCTGAAGAATGAGAGATATGTCAAAAATGAGAAAGCAGAGTAATTCAAGCCCATTTCTAACTCTTTCAGGGTTGACATACCTCCCATTCTGAAACAAAGCATGTGGGTGGAGCTAAAGATCTCTTGAAACACTTTGCTGGCTGTGACTCTTATTGGTGAAATGTTTTGGACAGCATTATGGGTTTGCATTTATTTCAGAGCTCCATCCAGTGCGAACAGAGGGATTAAGCATTTAAATATCCCTGATTTAAAATGCACAACTACACAAATCCACAACTTCTTGTAGTTTTTGCATGGTGCATCTATATTACAATTATTCACATTTGCTATGACAGTTTTTTCAATGCATTTAACAAGTTTCCTGAACTCTTTACACACCAGCTCACCTAAAATGAGAAGAATTCTCTTGTTTTCCTTTTCCACTCAAGATCAGCCCAAAGAGTCCTCTTTTAGATTAAGTGATTGGAAAAAGCTCAACACCTGAGTGTGGTTCCTAGACGGGAACCTGCTGTGATTTATGTATTTGCATAACTGCAATAAGCAACAACAAGCCGTTTCTGATTGGCAATGGAATAAAATACAGGGAATATATTTGTGTTTCAATTGACAATATGAACAACTGCTCACTTTGACTTTAGCCTATAGAAGTTCTGTTTAGGACATGATGT
Organism: Danio aesculapii; assembly: GCF_903798145.1. NCBI lineage: Eukaryota > Metazoa > Chordata > Actinopteri > Cypriniformes > Danionidae > Danio > Danio aesculapii. The sequence continues at coordinate 26,705,237 of NC_079456.1, read as the reverse complement.
TATCTGTTCTGAGACACCGTGTTAAAGCATTTGTAAATTTGACTGTGAAATTACATTGTTTTGGTCTTGGTTGAGCTTGTGTGTAAAAGAAGTTCAAGCATTTTAAATTAGTGTCAACTGCATGCATTTTGTATGAAAGCAACAAGAAATGCGTTGATTGTATAGCCCAAAAGGACGGATGTTGTGCTAACTGTGTTAAGAGTTTAGGAAACTTGTTAAATGTATAGCCATTGTAAAAAACTGTAAAGTCACCCAAAATTACAGGAAACTCTTACATGATAGCACTTCACGTAAAACACCTTAATTATAATATTGTCTATTAAGGCAAACAACTAGATTACAGATGTCCATGTAAACGTAGTCAGTGGTGTCTTTAAAGTAAGTGAAAGATCCAGAAGGGCACTTTTTTGTCAGACGCTCATTCTAACTTATTCACAGTATTGTGCAAAAGAATAAATACATCCTTATTTACAACAAATATAAACTTCCTTTGGGTAGAGCTGTGCACAACTGTAAACAATATTGCAGTACATATTGAAACTGAACCTACAACGTACAGAGGTCTGTAAATCATTCATGAAATTATTCAATTTAGAAGACATTTTCAGGAAAAAAAACATTTAAAAATTTGTATAAAATTAGCTTGACAGATTTTAACAACTAGTTCAACATGTTTGTATGTAATGACTCAAGTAATGAAATGAGGATGATTAGTTTAAAATGGAATGACTATTCAGCATTCACAAGTTTAGTTAAGTTTGACTGACATGACATAAGCAAATGATAATGTTATAAAACAGCAGAGAGTTGTATGAAAGCATTTGATGCATTTGCAATTTGTTGGAAGGAATGAGAAACTGCTACTATGGTGTGCACAAATGACTAATTGTTTTGAGAAATGCATTAACTGTTGTGCAAAGGTAAATAGTGTAGTGAGAAAAGAACCAAAGCGATGGAGAAAAACTGTAATTGGATTCATTTTTTTTTCTTTTTTTTTTTTTTTTACAGTATTTCAGTTTTCAGCCGCAGTTTGAAAAAACACCATGGATTCAATACATTTTAATCAAAGCATTTCTTATTCTGGATCCAATTCTTTGGCAAAAAATTTGGCACAGCCTACATAGAAACACAACAAGCGGCACTGGCAATAGGCTACATTGTCAAGCAATGGTGTACTGATTCACACCCAGTTTTGTATTTTGTATTTTGTTGTCCGTTGTGTAATGCTTGATTGAAAGAGCTCATATACTTGTTTGCAATTTGTGTTGCTTAAAGGCAACAGTTGCTTTTGTTGTGCAGCTGTTTAGACCTGTGTGTTAACTGTTTTCAAAATGTGGAGTTTCAGTTGACGGCTGCATCAAAGCAATCAAGAAAAACTGTAATAGTCCTCATTTCATTACTTGGGTCATTACATACAAACATGTTGAACTAGTTGTCAAAGTCTGTCAAGCCAGCCTGATCTCACGAGAAAACGTAAGTATTTTACGTTTTGACAGTTTAGTGGCTAATTCGTACGAATTCGTACGAGTTCAGTCGTACGAAATGGTACGATTTTAAAAAGGAGGCGTGGCACCTAACCCCACCCCTAAACCCAACCGTCATTGGAGAATGAGCAAATCGTACTAAATTGTACGAATTAGATCGTACGAATTCGTACGAATTAGCCACTAAAAAAAAGTTACGAATTGCCGTGAGATTGTGTTGGTCAAGCTTATTTTATAAAAAATGTAAATCTCACATGAGTTCAGGTGTGAATAACTGCTACCTTAATTACTTGATAGTACATAATTGTTTGTTAATTAATGTATTAATAACCACATTAGTTCATACTTATATAGTTCCATACTTGTAACCATCATGGACATCATCATTAACCCAGTCTTAACTACTCATGAACTCCTTATGCACGTCCAACTAATGTGTTTACACTGAATAACAGTAGAAATGTGTTCTGTCAACATCAACATGAACAGTTTAAACACAGGACTTCATGAGTAGTTGAGTTAATGATGATACGTCACTTCAAGTATAGTCGTGACATAATTAAACATTAACAAAACCTTAATTGTTAATTAATACATTAATTAACAACATGTACTAACAAGTAATTAAGGTAGCTTTTATTCACACATGAACTCATGTAAACCATGCTGTGGTTAAAGTTCACGATTAGCGCATACATTAACTCATCATTGGTTCATAATAAAGTAATGTTTAGTTTACATATAAATACATCATCATTCATATACTATTATTGTAAAGTGTTACCAACATATCCTTAGAATTTGGTTGTTAAATATAAATATTTAACATATAGTTACAGTCATGACATGTTTTTGTAGCATTTCATTGAAACTATTCATTTCTATTTCTTTCCCAGGCACAATCTACCTCAGAGTAAACGGTTTGTCTCTTGCTTAAATTGACATTCTCATTTTTTGCCATCCTTTTTGCCATTCATATCTATGTCATGCCTGTAACGTCACCTGAAACTATGTATAATGTTATTGTATACGCTCCTGCTATATGATCAACAAGAGTCGTTCCACTAATAATCCTCAAAACACAACCACTGTAGGACCAACAGCCACCAAACTCACTTCACTGCAGTATCACATGGCTCATCCACTCAACTACCACTTCATCATGGACGAACCTGTTAAATGCAGTCAATGGGATCCATTTGTGGTCTTGATGGTGCCTGCAGCCCCCAATTAGATAGAGGCTCGAAACGCTATCCGGAACACATGGGGGAATGAAACTACAGTCCAGGGGAAATCAGTGTTGACTCTGTTTTTGGTGGGTTTGATTGTAGGAGCAGACTCTGAAAGAGCTCAACCGCAGCTGGAGGAAGAGAGTCGACAACAGAGAGACTTGATCCAGAGCAGCTTTGCGGGCTCCTACTTCAACCTGACCATCAAAGACCATGGTGATGATGGACTGGTTGGCCACTCGATGCCCTCAGGCGACTTATGCTATGAAGATTGACACTGACATGTTCTTAAATGTAGAGAACCTGATGACCTTCCTATTGGCACCAAACACACCCAGAGAAAACTACCTGACAGGGGTGTTGCGTTGGAACCGGCTCGTTGTGAGAAATAAAAACTCAAAATGGTACGTTTCAGAGGACATGTATCCCGATTCAACATACCCCACCTACCCGCTGGAAACCGGATATGTTTTTTCCAATGACCTGTCAGAAAAAATTGTGGAAATTTCGAAGGAAGTGCAGGTGTTTAATATAGAAGATGCATATATTGAACCCTCATCTCCTCCAGACCCTTCTCTGTTTAGGATCTATATGGCGTATAACCGAGAGGAATTTCTCAAGATCATCTCCACAGATGTAGGATCCCCACAACAAATTCTAAACATCTGGAGAATGTTAAGAGCCCCACGAAAAAGATATGATAAAAAATTGAGTTTTAGGTTTGGAAACAAATGTTGATGCTTGCATATTCTGTTGACAATCATTTTTATTTCTTGATGCAGATTCAAAATGTTTCAATAATGTGAAGTCTAGGAGGTAAGGCATTCTGGAGCTGTTATGGAAGCAGACGGACAAACAAGGTGAGTAAGTATAAACGATGTTTATTCCAACAGTGGAGCATATAAGGATGATGTATGAGAAGTGAATGGAGTTCGGTGGTACTGATGATCCTTTGTGGCAGGTGGGATGACAGACACTGAGGATGACCGAATGCACACACCAGAGGGAAGACAGACTGACGATACACACAACGCTGACAGGACACCGGGAACACTGGATGGAAACAGAGTATAGGTAAGTAAATAGGCTGAGATCGTAGACTAGTGATAACCAGGAGGTGCTCACTAAGAGTCTGCTTCGTAGGAACGAGACCGAACAATGAGTGACGTGAGGTGTGTGCTTATATAGTGAATAGGAGTGATTGGGTGCAGCTGTGTGTGATTAATACTCAGGTGAAGATGCTCGTTGCGTGATACTGGTGGAAGAGCCTGGCCAATCCGTGACAGGAGCATAAATATGAAATCATTTATAGCATGTATATCAGTTCCTGTGGACAAATTTGTGCGCTGACTGAGAAGACACGATTCTTATTGACATGATCTTCAAGCCTGCAAATTGTTAAACAGAACTTACAATAGTCTTCCCCATAGTTTCATGCACTATGTTGCCAACAATTTTGGTACATTTAAATGCACATGAACATAATTAATAATTATTAATAGTAATTCATTGTAATAATTCAATAATAAATAACATCCTAATCTTAATCTGTAGGATGTCATATGTCATCCTTTTCAGTTATAACATTTGAATAATTTATATTATGGGAATTGCCTTTACAATCCTTCTGTATATTACATGACCACAACTTGAATTCGGCCCAAATTCATAGAAGAGTCGCACAAATCAGAATTCAGTTAAAATACGGATCCAAATTCACAGTTGGTTTTGAGACAAAATAACTTAGTTGAGCCCTGTCCGTGGTGCATACTGTATGTTCTTTAGTACATAGATAGACATAGACAGATGTGTCAAAAGGACAATGAACATAGCAATACGCCCCTATTTAAATGATTATATGGCTTAAAACAGGCTAAATATGGGGTAAGTAAAAGAATATTGTTTTTTTTTATTATTGAAATAAGACTATTTTACACACCATTGGCAGATTATTTGCTTATTTTAAAGAAAGAAATCCCTTAATTTTGACTATTTCTTAAAACAAAGCATTTCATTTACTTGAAAAAAGCTTCCTTATTTTAGATTTCTAGATTTAAAAAAAAAACATGACAAAAATTAAGATTTGAGCAATTCCAGTGTCATGGATGAGACATTTGCAGTAATAGAAAGTATATGTATCAGTGTATTGCAGCACCTTCAGCATTTAGATGTTTTATTGTAGCGTTGTAAAAGTCAGTTCACAGTCTGTATTAAATGTGATTAAAAAAATGAGATGTCCTCGCTGTTTGCATGAAAATCCAAACACTAAACCTAATGCAGTCCAATTTACAAATGAATGTTGTTTTGCAGCTTGTGATTTATTTGCATTCGGAATGGTTTATAAATGGAAACGCTTCCTTTAAAATTACTAAAAAGCTGTCAATCACTAATCTATTGCATCACTAATCTTCCGCATTTGTTGTAATAAGTGAAGCTCACGATGAATTTTTTAGACTGTCTCTAAACTTTCTTACAATGAGATAAGCATGCTGAAATCAGCAATCAACAAAACCTACGGCATTTTGAGCAGAGGGTATATTCTGACCACTGTACAGTATATGGTTGGTTCTTGTTGACTTGTGTAAAATTCAATTTTCTTACTATGAAGGACCATTAACTATTTGGTTACCAGTATTTAAAAAAAATAAATATCTTCCTTTGTTTCAAGCAGAAGGTTTGGTGGAGAGTAAGATATTTTTTTTTTAAACAGCTTTTAAAAAGGAAAAAGAACACTCCACATTTTTTTTCAAAATAAGCTAATTTTACAACTCCTCCAGACTTCAACAGTCGAGTTTCACTAGTTTTAAATCCCATCAACCAATCACTGGGTCTGGATTGAACCTTTTATCTTAGCTTAGCATACACAGTATCAATGAATCCTAGAACATTAGCATCTTGCTTTAAAATAACCAAAGAGTTACAATAATTTTCCTCTTTAAAGCTTAATTTTTCTGTAGTTACATTGTGTTCTAAGACTGGCAGAAATTTAAGATTTGCTATTTTCTACATTCAAAAAAACTAATGTTTGCTGCTTGTTCTAAATACTTATTTAATATGAGCTTAAACAACGCAAATCTTCTTGTTTTGTTCAAATAACTTAAAATTGTAAAAACCATTAAGTTAACTTAATCTTTTTGTGTTGGGACGACATGAAGGGTTGTGTGGAGCCCAGCATTTTTACAGTGCAGACCAATACTACACTTTAAAAAATGCAGGGTTCCACACAATTTATTCATGTTGTCCCAACACAAAAAGATTAAGTTAAGTTAACACTTTGAACAAATTTATGTGGATTGAACATAAAAAATGAAGCTGTCCCAATGAAATCTCAAGAATTGTGTTATTTTAGCTCATTTTAAATAAGTAGTCTGATAAGTAGTCACAGTAATAAGTAGTTATTTAAAAAAAAAATTAAGTGTAGGCCTATACGCTCATTCCAACATAATAATAAAAGCACTTTGCTGTCATATCATGAAGCGGACAGAATAATTTTACTCAGTGATATTACTTTTTATTTTCTGTTGGTCTTAAAACTTAATGTAACTACAGAAGAGTCAAGCTTTATTTACTAAAATTAACGAAAATCTTTGGTCAATTTAAAGCGAGATGCTAATGATCTAATCTGATTAAACAATTTAGCCTAAAATAAGCTAAAATTAAATAGAGTTGTAAAATGGAAAAAAAAAATGCTGTGTCCCTTTAAAAAAAGAATCAGATATGCCTGTGATTGACTACACTTAACAGGCTTTGGCAAGATAGGAACTCACATTACCGCTATTAGGCGGGGCACACAGCAAGAGAAAGCCACTAACACAGCAGGTGTAGCTGGGACTAGGTAGCTAAACAAGAAATATGAGGTTTGGCTCTGAGAAGATGAGTCTGAATGAGCTGGATCCTGGAGGCAGGGGAAGAAACAACCCAATAACAACAAAAAGATAATGAGAGACGAGAGAAAAACAGACAAGGGAGCAAAATAAAACATGCAAAACTAAGACTGGGAAAGACATTAGAAATAAAATGGGTGGGTTGGCAATCAAATCTCTAGAATTAACTGGAACATTTCTTTTTTTTTTTTATTGCTATGAACAAATAAGAATGAATGAATGAATTTCAACATAGCAAAATTTCTCTGGCCCACAAAATCAGCTTTTGCTTGGCCCACATGCCACAGTGAATTACGGTAGATGATTGAACCAATTCTGTCTTCCATACAAGGGCCAAACATGGACCATATCTGGGCCAAGTTTCAGCCAAGTTAATAACCCATAACTAGGTCAGATATGTTGGTGTGTCACGACTGCAATGAATTTAATAAACCCATGAAGCATTTTGCTTTATGGCCACACTTATTCTTGACGCAACCTGATTGGTAGAATTTTTTTCTTAAAAATAATTTAAATGTATTTTGAAAGTGGGTCAATATAGGCCAAACTTACAACCTATGCTTATTCTGATTATGTACCTCTACACACATTTCTGGAGAGAGCAAAATATGTCCCAGGAGCTATGTTTGTTTTGTAGTTTTTGTGTTCGCAAATCCACCAGAGGCCGCTGTGTATGCTTTTTGTGATCTCAAATATCTCTCGCAAGTGATATTTGCGCCTGCTTATCTCACGTAAATCCACCAGAGACCGCTGTTGACTAACTCACTGACTGACCAACTGATCGATACCCCCACCCGCCCCCTTCCCTAAACCCAACCACAGTGTTTTAAAAAGCAGTCTAGAAAAAGAAAAGCCCTTGCCTGATTTTTACCACTTTTTATGACTTTACCGCATTCTCACCCTATTATTTAATTGTTTATTTTATTTTTTGGCTTAAAAGGAAAAGGAATGGCATCATACCACCCCATAGTGTTCATTTTAAAGACGATATACAGCCATACTTAGCTCTATCTACATAATTCGCAATCTCCAGAAACTTTTAAAGGGACTTTTTGAAAATGAGCCTATTTTGCAAACTTACATGACCCATATATACATTTTTAACATTTGGGCCAATTTGATATCTGACCCAAGTGTGTGCCGCCTTGAAGGTGGTGCCACCTCTGCGAAATTCGGGCCATGTTTGGTCCACATGCTGAATATGCCAGTGCCAGGCGAATGCCTGCTGTGCCAGCTTCATGTCAAATCTGAGCCAGAATTCTTTGCTACCTGGGTAGTTTTTTATATTGTACAAAAGGTATTTTCTTTTCCCCTTTCAGAAGACAGTGTGCAGTTTTACTTTCTAAAAATACAATTATTCTGTATGATTTAAAAAAATGGGGATATCAGGAAATCACATCCCATTTATTTATAAAGCACAATAAAAAAGACAGTTCACCAGCATGGACCACACCACACTTTGAGCTAGACTTGATTGTAGGGATGAAAAGGGATGGTAAGGGAACAGTGAGAAAAACGGGAACAGAATTAAGAGGTTAAATAATGAACAAGTTGGTTTATCGGGAGTCCTAAGATGATGCCCAGAAACTATCTCTGTAATATTTTGGTAGAGTGATTAGGACCCCGGGTGCTCTGGTTTGCCCCACAGTTCAAAACATGCGTTATAGGTGAATTGAATAAACTAAATTGGCCGTAATGTATGTGTGTGAATGAGTGTGTATGGGTGTTTCCAGGTACTGGGTTGCAGCAGGAAGGGCATCCGCTGTGTAAAACATATGCTGAATAAGTTAGCGGTTCATTTCGTTGTGCCAACCCCAGATAAATAGAGGGACTAAGCCAAAGGAAAATGAACGAATGTCAACCCATGTCAATAGACATATTTGTATTATTCACAAACACACACACGCACGCACGCACACAAAGAGAGATGTACTGTAACAACAAGAGTAGAGGTAGAGAAACGCTATATAAGGGGAAGAGCACAAAAGGAACTGGTGTGACCACTCAACCAAACAAGGACTAGACGCAAGCTATACAAGTGGGTGCGGTAACAATGACACAGGGCCTAAGGTCTTTAGCAGAAAGCTTGCTTGGGTTTTTACCCTGGAAGTTTGCGTTTAGTTTGAGTTGGTTTTGATCAGGTTTCATCATCTTGGTCACTTACAACACATGGCTTCTATGTCCCATAGCAGCTTTTATTTTGTTTAAATATGTACATATGAATGTTGCTGTACTATATAAATAAGGCTAAAATATTTGTCTTTTTAGCTGTTCGTAAACTTACATTATTAATGGATTGATTTACTCTGCTATTTTAATATTTGCTTGAAGTTTAACTTTCGCTGCATTAACAGTGTTTTTTTCTGCTTGTAAATGTATTTAAATTCATTGTATTTAAAAAAAAAAAAATTAATATCATGGAGTGCACACAATAATATTACCCAGTGATATTACTTTTCATTTTCTGTTGGTCTTAAAACTTAATGTAACTACAGAAAAAGTCAAGCTTTAAATCTGCAGTGATGTCCTTTTGCAAATAAAGTCTGTACTGCTGCAATTCCACCCTGATCTCACAAGAAAACTTAAGCATTTTACGTTTTGACAGTTTAGTGGCTAATTCGTACAAATTCGTACGAGTTCAGTCGTACGAAATGGTACGATTTTAAAAAGGAGGCGTGGCACCTAACCCCGCCCCTAAACCCAACCGTCATTGAAGGATGAGTAAATCGTACTAAATTGTACGAATTAGATCGTACGAATTCGTACGAATTAGCCACTAAAAAAAAGTTACGAATTGCCGTGAGATTGTGTTGGCAATTCTGTGTCTGTATTTTTTTTTTTTTTACATAAACTGTACATTTTATAAAGCTACTATGAGGTGGTCGTTAATTTTTTGTATTGAATTTTTGCAGCAAAAGAAACAAAATGTATGCATTTACTAAACCCAACAAAACAAAATATAAGGGCAGAGCTGACACATAAAATAATGCAGTTTCTGTAATGTCAGCTGATGATAGTGTTTTTTGTCAGTGTGTTCTGATTGACTAAATGTTCCTGTTGGAAGAGAACATGTGTTAGTGTTTTGGTTAATTATTTGCTTTTGAAACATGTTTGCAGTGTTTTGTAGAGACATGGTGTATTGTGTTCGTTTATTACTGTATTTTGAACAGTAGTTTTAGGCTTTAGTTTACAATGTGTGATTTTGAGCATGAAATTAACTGTTTTGACAATTGTGTGTTTTAGGTGTGTTGGTGCGTTAAGAGTTTAGCAAAATTGTTAAATGTATTGAAAAAACTGTCATAGCCATTGTAAAAAACTGTAAAATGGGGTTAACTGGATGCATTTGGATGTTGTGCTAACCGTGTTAAGAGTTTAGGAAACTTGTTAAATGTATTGAAAAGACTGTCATAGCGATTGTAAAAAAAACTGTAAAGCGAGATGCTAATGATCTAATCCGATTAAACGATTTAGGCTAAGATATGCTAAAAGTAAAAAATGGGGAAACATGTTGGTGTCCCTTTAAAAACAGAATCAGATACTACTGTATGTGTGTGATTGACTACACTTAACAGGGTTTGGCAAGATAGGAACTCACATTAACACAATAGGGCAGGGCACACAACAAGAGAAAACTACTAAGACAGCAGGTGTAGCTGGGACTTGTTAAACAAGAAATACGAGTCTGAATGAGCTGGATACCAGAGGCAGGTCAGAATTTAAAATGTTTTTAATTCATTATAATTTTGATAATGATGTCTCTTAATTTTCAACAGAGATGTGAACACTATATCGCAAGTCAATAAATCAAACTGACTCTTTCATGTCTCGTGTGATTGGCTGTCACATATTTAGCTGCATGCGATGCAAGTAAATCTCAAACTCTGGACTAAACCCTGACTGAACTTAAAAAGTTTATGTCAAATGTTGTGAAACAATGTAACCTGATCTTAACCAGGTTGTATTTGTTTGGTTTTGTTAACCCTGCAACTTACTTTGCAACTTTGAGTTCGTTCAACTAGTTTTGTGCAACAAGCAAATACACAAATAAAGACCCATGTGCTCCAACACAATACACTCCTCAACACTGCACAAACACAAATATTCTCTAAAGCAGTGGTCGGGAACCGTTTTTCAGCAAATAGTCGTTTCAGCTCTTTACAGGTATGTGTATATACTACTATTAATAATACAGGCTAAAACAAAACCCTGATGTCCATGCACAACACAAAAATAAACAAATATGAAGCATCCATGAATGAAGAAAGGACAGTTCATAGAATTTGAATGTACGTCTGCCAGCTTAGCATAGAAACATAAGTTGTTTGCCCTTTATTCGCGATTGGTTGAAACGTCCTTTTATTGGTTGAATCATCATTTTATCCGTCTTTCGGATAAGACGTTAAATCAAGGTCCTGACTCTCTGTGGTCATTTAAAATCCCATGGCACTTCTCGCAAAGAGTAGGGGTGTAACTCCGGTATCTTGGCCAAATATCTCCATTGGCCCTTACTTATGATAGCCTTCCAAACATCCCTATCCACTAAATTGGCTGTATTGACTGTCTTCCCACTCCACCAATAGCTGGTGTGTGATGAGCGCACTGGCGCTATTGTCCTGTGGCTGCAGTCACATCATCCAAGTGGATGCTGCACACTGGTGGTGGTGTAGAGAGACCCCCCTCATGATTGTTAAGCGCTTTGGGTGTATGAACATACACAATAAATGCGCTATATAAATACACATTATTTTTAGTTTTTATTCATTTTGCTGTAAAACGGTACAATAAAAAGGGAACTGTAGCTGTATTTTCAGTAGGAAACTGATTTCTAGTGATGGTTATCATTTTTGAAACTGTAAAATATTTTTGAAAGGAGACAGCTGGAAAGTGATGCATTGTTGGTCAAAGGGGAGAGCCATAGGTTCCCTACCACTTCTCTAAAGCCTTTTCCAAACCCATTTCAGGTATTTCACAGCCTACAAGTGTCAAAAATCCATTTAAAACAAAAGGCTCAGGGTGAGATGTGCAAGAAAGCTGTTTGATGACAAAAACCTGTTAAATATGAAAAAACATTTGAAACACAACATCTTTATTAATGAATAAATCATTAAACTTCATAACCTTTGAATGTCTAAACTGCAAATCACTTTTTAAAGTTAAAATAAAACGAAAATAGATACAGCGCAACGAACCAAAAATAAATATCAAATAAAGTTCTTTTTCCATTCATGTTTATTTCTATAGCACCTTTACAATGTAGATTGTGTCAAAACAGCTTAACATAGAAGTTCTAGTAAATTAATACTGCGTCAGTCCAGTTTTCACAGTTGTAGTTCAGTTTAGTTCAGTGTCATTTAATTTTCATTGCTGAAAGTCCAAACACTAAAGAGCAAATCCATCAATGCGCAGCTCCACAATCCCCAAACCAAGCAAGCCAGTGACGAGGCACAAACTTCACCAACTGATGAAATTGAAGAGGTTTTTTTTTTTCCTTCACTCTCTTTCCTCCTTGCTTCCTTCACAGTATCAGGCTTTTCTTTCTAAAACAATTAAGTGTCACCTGCCTTTTCTTGTGAAATTGACTTATAATTTCTGAGTAAACAGTTCCTGACGTGTTATCACAACCTTTTTTCTTCAGAACTCGGATAACTACAAAATTTTTACTCTCATAAATATATTACACAATTAAACATTGATGGTTAAAGTGTCAGACTTATAATCCAAAGGTTCCAGGTTTGAGTCCTGGCACCACCAGACATTGCTTGTGAGTGTGTAGTATTGGATGTGTAGTTGTGTTGGTTAAATCCCAATTACTGAGCATGAATCGTAAACTAGTTGTGCACTTACAGTGTACTGCTGTTACACTCGTAGTACACTTCAAGAGTTCACACTTAAATGATGATTTATTAAAAAGCTTGTTTGGCATGCTGTCCCAGGAGAGAGCCTTGAGCTCATAAGATTCTCGAGCCCAGGGCTCCCTCCCGTTTGTAAGGCGAGAGGGGCGTTTGAGTTTAGGTAGATCTCGAGAATCCCCTGCTGTAGTAGGCAATAAACAGATAGTTATTGCTCTTAAGAGATAACTACTTACTGGGAGCATGTCTATGGTGCCGATTTGGATGAGTCAATTAACTTAAGGTGCATTTTTTTGGACGGTGGAAAGAAACCAGGGAACCCGGGGGAACCCATGAGAGCATAGGGGAGACATGTAAACTCTGCTCAGAAACGTCAGCTGGCTTGGTAAGGACTAGAACCAGAGACGTTCTAGCTGTGAGGCAACAGTGCTAACCACTGGGCCACCATGCCACCCATCTAAGAAAGGATGAGGAGTAGGGGTGGAAGGGGGATTCTTCAAAACGAAGATGGCTGTCATATGGAACTAAGGGTATTTATAGTGGCATAGGAATCGTCTGATTTGTGAATCATAATCATAAATTGATAATGCTGCACTGGCTGCAAGCAATCATAAGCATGTGATCCTCTCGAAATTAGTTTATAAATAAACTTCACTTCAAGAGTTCACACTTAGCTGATGATTGATTATAAAGCTTGTTTGGCATGCTGTCCCGGGAGAGAGCCCTGAGCTCATAAGATCCTTGCTTAGAATTTAAGCTAAGCGGTGCATCTCTGCAGTTGCAGAGGTGCAATGATAGTCAGTGGTGCAGAGGGGAATTTAAACTAAGTGGAGCATCTCTGCAAATAAAGACGTTATTCTCTATGTGCAACCGAACCAACGCTGGTGAAAGCAGTGTAGTTTAATCAAAATTTTATTGAATTGTCTATAGAATTTCATTCAGATGAAATTAATATTTATGCAAACGATTTCCTAAATTATCTTAGTATATCACTCCAGTTGTGTCTAAACATTGTTTAGAGGTGCAGTGGGTCAGTCTGGAGGCAATGTGTGCTCCCGCAGAAGCACTTACTGCTGTATTAGTGCGGGGGAGTGTGACAATAGTGGTATTTGGAAATGTAAGTGTATGTGAGCTCGTTTAGAGCGTCACTGCTGCAGCTGAAACTCAGGGCGACCCCTAAATGGGTTGGAGCTGTGGTGAATGAGAGTGATAAGAAGTATGGGATAGTTCAAGTTTGGAGGGAAAAAGTTAAAGGAAGAAAAAAGGGGAAGGATAGTGAAGGAACTCTCAAGTTATAAGAAGGGGGAACAGGGGGAAATGGCGTGGTAGTTTAAAAATAAACTGCACTTAAAATACACTTTTATATAATAAAAGTATTAAATAAAAGTAAGCCAATTTAGTCCCAAGCAGTATTCAATTAGTATGAATAAAAGTACTACTAGTACATAGATGTTAACATAAGAAGCATACTTAAAACTATAATTCTACATTACTTAAATATACCTAATAATATGAACTTGAATGCATTTCTTTTTTTAATGATCTGTTTCACAGATGAAATAATGCCTTGAAAGTCTTTTTTCATGTTTGTGTGTAAACTCTTGCTATAAAAAACATTCTTTATATTATCATACAAAGGTTTTTAGTTTTGTCATTGCTTTGTTTTATGTTTAAACACAATCAGGACATGCTACATTTTGCTTCAATACAACAAAAGTCAATGCTAGCATTGAAAACAAGACAAACAGGTTTGACAAAAAGCTCAAAGTTACAAACATTGAATTTACTGAACAATCATTAAACACTTGCCTTTATTATTGAATGATTTATAAAAAATTCAACACCTGTTCAGTTTTGTACAACATTTACAACAATTTTAAAGATAAATTTAATGACCAATTCATTATTTTTTCCACTGAAAAAAAGTCCAATGTACATTTTTTCAATTGTTTTTCTGTACAAACACTTCAGAAACATTTGTCCGGGGGAGAAGCTCAGGCCAGAAGTGTGCTTTTACAACAGTTTTTGTGATCAACAAACACACTGGAATCTCAGCGAATACTTGCTTTCCAGAAAAAAGCATTATATCTAAATAAAGCCTGAAATTTGTACTTTTAAATAAACCAACTACACCTGAAAACAAAAGTTTTTAGGTTTTGTAATCAGAATCAAATGTCTACGAGGTTCTGTCAAACGCACATCGCATGATCAGCAACTACTCAAATGCCCACAGACTTGTAAACAAAGGGCAGCGCGATCAGACGATCATTATTCAGAGAATGATAATATGTAGAATGGCCATAAATGAGGATGTGTCATGATCTTGTTCCTTTCTAGTGCGCATGCGCATTAGCTCAAGCACCCTAAAAATATGCCGATTTTGTTTAATTCGGAGGTTTAAAAACTAAACTTATGAGACAATTGTTGTTTAAGTTTATTGGTAGTTACAAATATGGGTAACACTTTATTTTGATGGTCCATTTGAGTATTAGTAGACTGTCTGCTTAATATCTGCTGATACTGCTCCTTCAACAGACATTTAATTGACAATAAGATACTTTGCAAGTACATGTCAACTTACACTAAGCCTAACCTCAACCTAACAGTCTATTTATAATCTAATGAGAATTAGTTGGCATGTAGATGCTTTGTAACCTAAATTCAACAAACACACCATCAAAATAAAGTGTGATCCAAATTTGTGATGTAATCGTAAGCTTGGCAAACAGTTTTGGAGGCATTTCAAAGATGGCAGATGAGTGAAATGACTTGCCTTAAAGGTACTTTGTCAATATCAGTTCCAGTTTGTTTTTGCACATTGTGAGACAGTTCCTAGAAAAACTAAATATTAAATGAGAAAACAGTGGGTGTGGCTTGTTTTGCAAGCTCTTTGAATGTAGTAAAGTAGTTATTTCATTTAGAAAGATCAGGAAGCGGGTTTCGGGAGAGTTATTACAACCTAACAGACACCTCCTTCTCATCATTTCTGCTTGTTGTTATAGTGCTGTCAAAACGGAGAGGGAAAGGGTGTGGTTAGGTATGTTTTAAATGAAAACAAACAGGAAGTGCATTTTCAAATTTTAATTAAATTTATTTATTGATGACATGCACGGATGAATTGTTCACCACAATACGAGCAATGTGAGCTAACAAAATCAATATGGATAGTTTTGATTTTATGGGGACTTTAAAGACTCTGGGTGAATGGCCCTTTATCCATGATGTAAAAACATGTCAAGAAAAAATAAATGTGTGGGCTGCAGCATAACACATAAAGCTAAGTATCTTCTTAAGAAGTTGCCCAGATATAAGAGGTTAAGCAACCATTATATACTAAAAAATAGTTAAAAATTAAAGAGTTTAATGCATATAGCATTTTTATCAATTCTGCCTCTCGTTTACCACCTCAAATAAAGTATGACCCTATAGACCCTATAGAAATACAAAAAAACTACTAGAATGGGAGGACAAGATTTACTATTAACCAATAAGAAAATAAAATCAACAAAGTAGCAAAAAATAAATAAATAAAAAAATGAAACCCAAACACTAGCTATGTTTCCATCCAAAGATATGCATTAAATATCTGTGTAAAACAGAAATATCGCATAAAAGACGTACGAATAAAGCAGCGTTTCCATCCAACGAGTCAAAGACAACAAAACCGTCACTTCCTCATTAACTTGCGGCAAATATTAAAAGTAAACACCTCCTCACTATTATCATCAATATTATTACTTCTACTTTTGTTATCATTATTATTAGTACTGTCCTGACTTGTCTTTTTTTCTCCTCATGATCATTATTACAAGTATTTCTACCATTGTCATTATTCAGGTTGCTGTAGTTGTAGTAGTAGCCATAGTAGTAGTGGTTGAAGTTGTAGTTTGGGTTTTTGTAAGTAGTAGTTGAAGTAGTATCTGTAGTAGTAGATGTCGTTGGTATAGTGGTATCAGAAGTAGTGGATGTGTAGTAGTAGTAGTCGTCCTTGTCGGTGTAGTAGTATCAGAAGCAGTAGACGTTGTTGATGTAGATGTTGTAGTAGCAGTCATTCCTGTAGTAGTATCAGTAGTAGATGTAGTAGTAGTAGTATCAGTGGCAGTAGTCGTTGTAATAAGTTCAGTAGTAGTACACATTGTAGGAGTAGTAGTGGTTGTGGCTGTAGTAGCAGTAGTAATAGTTGTAGCATTAGAAACTCTCTGTAATAGTAGTAGTAGTTGGTGTAGTACTTGGGATTTATTTTTATTATTATTATTTTTATTATTGTAGTGGTTGTTGTTAATGATTATTACTGTTGTCCTTTCTTGCTTGTTTTCTGTCATTATTACTATCATTTTATCACTAGCATTGTTGTCACTCCTTATATATGTTACTTGCTTCATTTAGTGACTGTCATTGTTCCTTTTGTATGTACTCTGACCTGTTTACCAAATTACCTTTATATGCACACACGCACACACACACGCACACACACACACACACACACACACACGCACACACACACACACACACACGCACACACACGCACACACACGCACACACACACTCACGCACCTGCCGGTATTTGAATGTATTGTTGTTGTTTTTTTGTATTTTTGTTATTGTTTCATGTATTTGCATTATCTCAAATTGTGTACCTTTTGTATATTCTAATAATAAATTAAAAAAAATAAAAAAAGTAAAAGTAAAAATGGAATTTGTTGCATTCGAGCAGCTGCGTGAACCTTTTCTTTAATTAATAAATGACTTGCGCCTCAGAAGACGATGCTGACATGCAATGAACACATGGTGGCGTTTGAAGGTGGAGCACAGACGTTCTTGACAATTCTGGAGGTATTTAATAATACAATAACACTAATACTGAAATGGTTAGTGAGTATTAGAATGTCCAAAGCAACAGGAGCGTCAAACGGAGTGCAGAGTCTAATTAGCGTCAAATGCAGTGCAGAGACTGATGAGCTTCAAACGCAGTGCAGAGCCTGATGAGGTTCAAATGCAGTGCAGAGACTGATGAGCTTCAAACGCAATGCAGATCCTGATGAGGTTCAAATGCAGTGCAGAGCCTGATGACCGTCAAACGCAGTGCAGAGCCTGGTGAGATTCAAACACAGTGCAGAGCCTTGTGAGCTTCAAATGCAGTGCAGAGCCTGATGAGCGTAATGCAGTGCAGAGTCTGGTGAGCTTCAATAGCAGTGCAGAGCCTGATGAGCTTCAAATGCAGTGCAGAGCCTGATGAGTGTCAAACGCAGTGCAATCAGTCTATTCACACAGCTCGTACCCACGACGCTATGTTCACTCTAGCCTTTTACGGCTTTCTTACGGCTTTCTTAGATGCTCAGAATTCACAATCACATGCAAATTCAACCCCTCCATCCACCCCACCATCAGCCTAAGCATCACCCTCCAAGATCTGACTCCCCCGGAGTCTATGAATTACCCCCCCTCCTCACCCTGGCCAATATACATCTTTCTTGCTTTTTAGCGTTGAGTTCCTCCACATATCCTGTTCTAATCTCTAGCGTCGAGTTTCTCAGCACCTCCTTTCCTTCCTTCTAGCGTTGAATGCTTCCGCTCTTTCCTCCATCCCCTCCCGCTTTTTTGCCCTATTAGATGATTACGGAAGCATTATAATTAAGTAGAGTTTTTTACTCCAGTTATCTTTGTCTTGAAGTTTCCCCCCCTTTCACCCCTACTTCCCACCCTTTTTTTCTGATAGGGCGACACGGTGGCCCAGTGGCTAGCACGGTTGCCTCACAGCAAGAACACCTATGGTCCAACCTCCTATCGGGGCAGTTGGCGTTTCCGAGTTTTCATGTTCTGCCCGAGTTCACGTGGGTTTTCCCCCAGGTTCCCCAGTTTCCTCCCACCATCCAGAAACATACACCATAGACAATCTACTAAACCAAATTATCACCCAAGACAACCTTAGTTTACACTTCTCACACGTCGACAGCAGGGGAGTTCTCGAGACCTACCTGAGCTTGAACTCCCTTCTCGCACTTATAAAGGGAGGGAGCCCCAGGCTCGAGGATATTACAAGCTCAGGGCTCTCTCCCGGGACAGCATGCCAAATACGCTTTATTGATTATCAGCTAAGTGTGTACTCTTGAAATGTCATTTCCACCACGCTGCCCACTGTGGTGGAAAAGACAGCATGTGGTGGAAAAGACATTTATGGTTTCAAAACACAATTGATATGGATTGCAAAAGTACAGGGGTTGGACAATGACACTGAAACACTAGCCAATTTAGTGTTAGAGGTTTCATGTCTAAATTTGAACAGCTGATGGCCAATCTTCATTGATTTCACATACCACCAGAAAGAGCAGAGTGTGAAGGTCTGATTTGCAAAGTAAAGGCACAGTTTTGCTAAAAATATTGCAATGCACACAACATATGTCATATAGTAACATATCAGAGTTCAAAAGAGGACAAATTGTTGATGTGCGTCTCGCTGGCACATCTGTGACTAAGACAGCAAGTCTTCATAATGTATCAAGAGCCACAGTATCTAGAGTAGTGTCAGCAAATCACCAAGAAGAAGAACCACATCCAACCGGAGTAACTATGGACGCAAGAGGAAACTGTCTGAAAGGGATGTCCGGGTCCTTACACTAATTGTATCCAAAAAGCATAAAAGCACAGCTGCCCAACTCACTGCAGAATTAAATGTGTACCTCAACTCTCCTGTTTCCATCAAAACTTTTGGTCAGGACCGCTCACTCATGCCAATACCAAACACCTGTTTCAAGGATGCAGCAGCCAAAATCTTGTGCTGTGGATAATGTGGAACATGTATTATTCTCTGATGAGTGCACCTTCACTGTCTTTCCCACATCCGGGAGAGTTACAGTGTGGAGCCCCAAAGAAGCATCCCACCAACACTATTGATACCCAGAGTAAAACATGGGGGGAATCAGTGATGGTTTGGGCTGCAATATCATGGCATTCCCTAGGCCAAATACTGGTGCTAGATGGAGCATCACTGCCAAGGACTACTGACGCATCCATGTGCACCCAATGGTCCAAACATTGTATCCTGAAGGCGGTGGCGTGTATCAGGATGTGAATGCACCAATACACACACCAAGACTGGTGACAGTGTGATTTGATGAACATGAAAGTGGAGTTGAACATCTCCCATGGCCTGCACAGTCACCAGAAGTAAATATTATTGAGCACTATGGGGTATTGTGGGGAAATGAATCAGGAAATGTTTTCCTCCAGCAGCATCACATATTGACCCTGAACACTATTCTGCAAAAAGAATGGCTCAAAATCCCACTGGCCAGTGTGCAGGACTTGTATCTGTCATTCCTGAGATTAACTGATGGTATATTGTCTGCAAAAGGAGGTCCGACACCATACTAATGAATTATTAATTTGTTAATTTTCTTTTTCTTTTCCTTTTCTTAGATTTTAGTCCCTTTATTAATCATGGGTCGCTACCGTGGAACAAACTGCCAACTTATCCAGCTTATGTTTTACACAGCGGATGCCCTTTCAGTTGCAACCCATCACTGTGAAATACCCTCTTATTCACACACATACACTACAGACAATTTATCCTACTCAATTCCCCTATAGCACATGTGTTTGGACTGTGGGGGAAACCGGAGCACCTGGAGGAAACAAACACGGGGAGAACATGCAAACTCCACACAGAAATACCAACTGACCCAGCCAGGGCTTGAACCAGCAACCTTCTTGCTGTGAGGGAACAGTGCTACCCACTGTGCCACCGTAATTATGAATTATTGTGCTCTAAAACCAGGCCTTTCAGTTTCATTGTCTAACCCTTCTAGATGTGTAATTCATTTCCTTTAAAAATTAATTTACATAATATTTGAATAGTAATCAGTTATTCACAGTATGCTGCTACTGTTCGTCTGATAGACAAATCAGATTTCTAGATAAATTTCAGCTTTACACATGCAAAAAATGTGTGGTTATTTTTAGTAATTTTGTCAATTAGTTTATGAGTTCAATATTTTTTCTAATACATATCTAATGTTTTTCTACATTAATATTGATTCATTGTCATTTCCACAACACCCTGTCATTTTCACCCCCCCCCCCCCCACCATCATTTCCATCACCACACGCATTTTTTAAAAATATTTTAAAAGTTCATATCACACATTAAAAGTGTATTCACATTTTATGAGTTCATGCTCTATTCAATGTATAAATACAGTTTATTTATTTTCTAATAAGCTCTTAACCAAAATAATATTACATTTTAGAGTGTGACGGGTGTACAATTCAGCATTTGGTCCTTAGAGACTAATTTATTTCATTGACAAATGTATAATTATTATATATATTGTGGAAAGATTGGTTAAACAAGATACAAAAATGATCTTAGACAATGTTTGACTGCCATAATTTATTTCATTTTGAAATAAAAGCTGTATATTGAGTTGTGGTGGAAGTGACATTTGTTCAGTTCACAATAAAAAAAATGTAATCTGAACAGTTTCTCTTCTTATCTAAGTTTGTCCTCTTACAGATCTTAAAACTAGACAAATTGTTTAAACTTATAAGGCTATATTACGTTCATTTTGAACAAGTTTTTTTTACTCAACTTCACAAGGCTAAAAGTGCCTGTAGTTGAAGAATTGCCTAATCGTGCTTTTTTGCATCTCCTGACCTGTAGATGGCTTTGTACCCACCTTTGGCATGGACCATCAAATCATAGTGTTTCAGCTTCAGCTGTGAAGGACGAGCATTTTAATGTATTGCTGTACTTTTCAAAATGGTCACTGCTGCAATGGGCAGAGTTGTAATGTAGGGTATGAATAATGAACATTTTCTGTTTCATGTCATCTTTGGTGCTTAGCCTCTAAAAATGCTGCCCTCAAACCCACAACTTCTGTGTTGGCAGCACATTGGCTGAACACTCTCAGCTAGTAGGTCACGCATGTGCTCTGAGCTACTTAAAAGAGGTGTAAGTGTGAGAATCATTTCAGCAAAACAGTTCTCCAGCAGTTTAGGTAGTTTTTTAAGCAAATATCAATAATCTGTCCAGTCATTTATGTGTAGCTTGGTCCGATCATCATTTGAGCAAATTTTGAACAAAATCGAATATGAATTGTGGGAGGAGAAGAGAATAAACTTTTTTTATTTACTACTGAAAGACAAAATAGAAAAAATTACAAATGATAAATCATTGGAATCAGCATAAACCAAGGAACAAAATAAATCCAAAGACGTGAATGTGAGAATCAGTTCAGCAAAACCGTTCTCATGCAGTTCAACAAAATTTTCATCAAATACAAGTAATGATAACTTTTTCTATACTTCAAATTATAACTGTAGTCACCTCAAACAACCTAGTAACTGGTTAGCTTTAAACTTATTTGTGGCAAGGGCGGGGCTGAGAGCCGTGGGAATGGAACGAGGCTGGTGCGTAAGTCAATAACAAGAAGCACCTGTGGCGCACACTGACCTCGAATCCCACGGAAAGAGCTCTGGACTATAAGAGGAGGAACGATGGCAGAGGAAGGGGAGAGTGGTCCAGGCCTGGACACAGTTATGTTGTGTTGTGTTTTGTTTTATTTTGGTTTAGATGATAGTCTTCGTGAGGAGCTGCTATCCCTTTTATTAATAAATACCTTTAAAGTTTTGTTGGTTCTCCACCTCCTTCCTCTCGGTAACAAGATCAATATCAAACTTTACTACATTATTATTATGCTAATCTCACAAAAGACAACAAACACAGGCATGGTGAACTTCTGAGAAAGATTTCTCACGGACGGAAGCAAATATCAAAAATCCACCCAGTTATTTGTGTGTATTTCGGTCCAATCATTATTTGGGCCAATTTTGAACAAAACTGAACAAGATTTGTGGGAGAAGTAGGGAATAAACAGTTTTCCATTTACCATGGTATGCTTTACAGAAAAATAGAAAAAAAAGACTTGCAAAATCCACACTGAAGTGTGTCGACAGTCTTTGTAAACATGTAGCCTGTAATAATTAAAAATTCACCCATTTCTTTTTTTTAATAACCTCCATAAATCAGAGTCTGAAAATGTCCTCCAAATGTGACATCATGTGTTTAGCTTCAGGTGCACTGTGCACTCTTACCAGGGGTGGCCAATATGTCAAAATTATAATCATTCATTCATTCATTTTTCTTTCGGCTTAGTCCCTTATTCATCAGGGGTCGCCACAGTGGAATGAACCGTCAACTATTCCAGCATATGTTTTACACAGCAGATGCCCTTCCAGCCACAACCCAGTACTGGCAAACACCCATACACTCTTGCATTCACACACACTCATCCACTGCTGCCAATTTAGTTAATCTAAATAACCTGTAGCGCATGTCTTTAGACTGTGGGGGAAACCGGAGCACCCAGAGGAAATCCACACCAACACGGGGAGAACATATAAACTCCACATAGAAATGCCAACTGGCCCAGCAGGGACTCAAACCAGTGACTTTCTTGCTGTGAGGTGACAGTGCTAACCTGAGCCACTGTGCCACCTACAAAATTATAATATCCCCTCAGAAAAATTCAGGACCAAAAAAAAAATTCATGTGCTTTTTTTATATATTGATTCATTTATTATTTTTTTTTGCAAATTGTATTTATTTATTTATTTTTTTAAACAAAGAAAAAAAATGTAATTACATATCTAATAAAATGGAATGGCAGACAATTAGATTGCAGTGTACGAAGATAAAAATCAATAGCCAGAATTGGATACAATGTGCAGTGTAGCATGAGACTAGGATATAATTCCTTTCAAAGCAAATTGTTGGGACATTTCATTCATCCATCATCAAAAATCATCATATAGCATAACTCAAAGTGTAACAGTAACTAAATAAACTCAGCAAAGACTTAATGCGTTCAGATAAAACTATATAAGCTATATAAAAATTTACAAAATTGTTCAGTTTAACAATATTTCGATGTTAAATGTTTCATTATTTAAATTTATTTCACATGTAGTTGCAACATAGGCTCTTTCTAAACACGTAGTCCTATATACATTTCAGGAAATCGCGAATTATGTAGCCAGAAGTACATACTGTACGGCTGCATTTCATCTTTAAAATGAACGCCATGGCCCTTTTACTGTTAACAAGCTCTGTGTGGACTTTTTCACTGTAACCAGTTTATCTAGTAGCTTGCTAGAGCACAGTTGACTGAGATGAAGGGGTTCGATTCTGGTGAAGAATGGTTTCAGAAAGCCGGTAAGACAAAAACAGAAGCCAAAAAAACAAACAAACAAGTAAATAACAGGGTCAGAATGTGGTAAAGTCTGAAAACGGGCTGTTCTTTTTCTGGATTGCTTTTGAAAACACTGCCGGTTGGGTTTAGGGAAGTGGATGGCTCAATCGATTTAAAAACACTATTGGCTGGGTTTACTGAAGAGAGTGGGTGGGGGTTTCAGTCAGTCAGTCGACAGGGGCCTCTGGTGGATTTACGCGAGAACAGTGGCAGGAATGGTAATCGCGAGAGAAATTTGAGATCTCAAAAAGCGTACACACAGTTGCCTCTAGTGGATTTGCAAAAACACAAACTGCAAAAAAACGAACCTCTTGGGACATATTTGGCGCTCTCAAGAAATGTATATAGGGGTATGTAATCAAAATGAGTCTGGGTTGTATTTTTGCATTAATAAAGTAAAAAAATGAACAGTCCAGTAAGATTCATGAAAAAATAAAACAGATTTATAGGGCACTAATATACAGTGACTGTACTGAACAGATCCCTATGTTAGGATACATTTTAAATGACATCATCTCACTTTTTTTTGATTTTCGCAATCAACTTCCCAGCAGGCCCAGGACGTCAACATGACGTCAGATTGAAGTTGTACCCCAAAATCGAAGGACGTTGCATTTTGTTTGGAAATGAAAATTGGGTTTACGTCAGACCCCAACGTCAGGCTGACATCAATATCCAACGTCAGAAAGATGTTGTATTTTGGTTACTTTCCAATGCAACCTAAAAACAACCAAATATCAACGTCTAATAATGTTACAGCTGGTGTGGACGTTACCAATATGACGTTGGATTTTGATTGCCATACCAAAAAATATCATACATCATATGCCATAAAATATCAATGTCGTTTCATGTTGTTATTGTAAATCAAGATATTTTTTCTTAGATGCTGGTACCTTAATCTAACCTAATATTAACGACATTGTGTATCTGCTGGGTTGTTTTCCAAAAAGCATAAACCCAATGGTAAACCACTTACTTAAAAATGGCTCCACAAACAGTATGATAAGTGCCATGGCATTGTGCTGTCATCTACAAAATCTAATCACTATCTAATCACCATGTGAAAAAAAAAACCCACACAAACAGAAAATATAAAGGCAGATGCCACTTGTTTAGCCTGCAGGTTCAGTCAAAGCACACATTCGCAACAAATTTGAAGAGCTCCATGACTTTCGAATGTATTTTCCTTTATCTCACAACCACCAATGGTGGTAATTGTTGAAATGAAATGTAATATCAGCAAGCTGTTAGTGTAAAAAAATACATTTAAATAGATTTCAGAGCCACCCCTCAGGCTCTTTCAGTGCTTTAAGTTCATCGGCGTGGAATGGAAATAGAAAACAAAGCAGACAACCAGAAATACTGGTTGCGTGACATTTTTCCTGCTTTTGCCTCTAAGTTGACAGTTAAGCCTGCATGCACAATGATGAGAAAACAAACAGTACAATGAAACTTGCTAGTTCATGATTGCTCCAAACGACTATGTAAAAAAACAAGAATTAGACATACTGTAACAGGTTGCCAATGGATATGAGCTCATCACTCTTCACTTCCTATAGTCAAATTCATTCTGACAATAGGGGGGCTCTTGGTGAGTGTTAACTACTGTTACTCACAGCAACAAACCTAGCTCTGCATAATGAGCGTAACACCTTAGAGAGGATGTCCCCAAAGGTTTCTGATGCGTTCAGCTCTGAGGCATCCTGTAACTATCTTCATATTCATCGATTATCTACAAAGTGAGCAGTACACTTGAGGAAGCATACGTTTCAGCTGGTGAGTTTGAGAACTTCTCCATCATGATAAAACCAGTCATTTGCTTGCCGGCACCGCCTCCAGTTAACCGGTTGTGAAGTGTGACCGACCAGTCAGGTACTTCAGGAAGGGATACTCTACTTGAAGCAATAGCAGCACAGCAAGATGGCTATTAAAAATGTCTTTCACAGGTAAGCTCATCCATCTTTTTATTATTTTTATGACTTTTACATATACAATCCTTTTTTATAAACGTAGAGTAGGTGATTTTTCTTTGTAATGAAAGTAAACAAAATCAAATTAAATCATTTGGCTCAGAAAGTAAACGGGTGACTTTACCTGGAACTGAAACGTAAGAAAGAATGAAGATTGAATTATGATTCATATAATTGTATGGGATGGTATTAAACATTCATTGAGAATTTAAGACAAAATAAATGATAAACTACGTAATAAATAACACTCTCTCATTATTTAAAATGTTGTACTTAAAAAACACACAGAACTTGCTTCTCGGATGTGCATTAAGTAATATAACTACATGTGTTTCATTTGTTTTAACTACTTTACATCTAAAGGATAACAGACGACAAGTGGGTTTTGCTTGTCGAATGGTCGTAGACTGATTTTTTTATGTACTGTAGACTGAATAATTATTTTATCATAAATGAATTGTACGTTAGATTTCTTTGTTAGATTCATTTAGATTTAATTTTAACAAACTTAACATTAATAAAATGCTTTGTTCACCTGCTGTAGGAAATTCCTACTTCACCTGTGAAGTCGTGATTATAGGCTTATCACATATTGTAAAAGCAGTAGGAGGACAAATCTTGGCTCTTATAGAACTCTTATTTAAGACAAAATGTATTTAAGAGAGCCTATATAATATTGAATTAAATGTAGCATTCCTGGGCTACACGGTGGCTGAGCACTGTCACCTCACAGCAGGAAGGTTGCTGGTTCTATTCCTGGCTGGGCCATTTGGCATTTCTGTGTGGAGTACGCATGTCCTCCTCATGTTCGTGTGGGTTTCTTCAGGTGTTCCGGTTTGCCCCACATGCGCTATAGGTGAATTGAATAATCTAAATTGGCCATAGAGTATGTGTGTGTAAATGTGAGATTGTATAGGTGTTTCCTAGTATTGGATTGTGGCTGGAAGGGCATCTGCTGCGTAAAACATATGCTGGAA
Organism: Danio aesculapii; assembly: GCF_903798145.1. Taxonomy (NCBI): domain Eukaryota; kingdom Metazoa; phylum Chordata; class Actinopteri; order Cypriniformes; family Danionidae; genus Danio; species Danio aesculapii. Next base: position 26,678,592 of record NC_079456.1, on the reverse strand, counting down.
TAGTTGGTGGTTTATTCCGCTGTGGCGACCTCTGAAATAGAGACTAAGCCGAAGGAAAATGAATGAATGCAGCAGCCATATGTTGCCAAACTTTAACAATCATTGCTGTTTTGTCTGGAATTTCGGTCAAATCCATGTTAATTTGTTTGGGGGAAAAAAGCTTCAAATGATTGTTTATATGAAAAGATTAAAACACTACATGCGCTAAAAACAAAACAAGGAGAAAAATAAGAACTCCAGTCGCAGCAGTAATTTACGTTACGTCTTCAAAGCTTGTGAAAACTGAAGTATATAGCATATGTTAATGGTTTTAATTTATAGTAGGTTATTTATTAAGAAATTTAACTGTACATGACATAGGCCTGTTGTTTAGACGATTTCGGTAGTGGTTTGAATGTGTCAAGTTGTAAAAGTAAATAAAATAACAATAATAAAATAAAAAATAAATAAACAATATCCTACTTAATAATAATAATAATAATAATAATAATAATAATAATAATAATAATAATAATAATTATTATTATTATTATTATTATTATTATTATTATTATTAAGTAGAATTTTGTTTTTTCATTTCTTAGAAAATAGCCTACTGTAAATTACAACCATTAACGGTTTATATGATTTATACATAAGATTAGAATACGTGTTAGCTAATGGCCTGTTTCCACTGAGTGGTACAGTACGGTACGGTTTGGGTCACCTTTATCAGGCTTGCGTTTCCACTGCCTAGAGGGTACCAATGGTACCCTTTTGGTGGGCGTGGTGTACGACAGTCTACGTCATTCTCACTTGAGAAAATCCTGCTCAAAGTAAAGCTGTATGAGTCGTTTCACATATCATACGAGAAGCACTTTTCACAAAACAGATGCTTTATACACATAAATACTTCATGGCTAACCTTTCTATGAACCGGATTTGATTATAACAGCAGATCAATGACAGTGTGAAATAGCCTACTGTAATTATAGCCTACTGTAATTATCTATACTGTAATTATAATTATATGTATAGTAATTACATATTATGTAGCCGTCTGTAATTATATAAAATAAATAAATAAATGAACATATATGAACACATACAGCCCCTTACAGTCTCTGATATGTTATCAATTACAAAAAAAATCTACACACAGCATACATTTAGTCCTTATTTATGTTCAAAAAGCACATGTAACCTCCTGTTAGAAAGTATTTCCGTCATTTCGAGCAAGGATGGGTAGAATATCCAAAATCTAAAAGTACTTGCGGAGATTTTTACTCAAGTAAAAGTAAAAGTAACAATCTTAAAAGTTACTCTAGTCAAAGCAAATAAGTATCTGATGAAAAAATTACTCAAGTAAAGAGTTACTAGTTACTTTTCATTATATATATATATATATATATATATATATATATATATATATATATATATATATATATATATATATATATATATATATATATATGGGGCGAATAATTCTTTTTGAAATATTTCCCAAATGATATTTAACAGAGCAAGCAAACTTTCACAGTATTTCCTATATTTTTTCTTCTGGAGAAAGTCTTATTTGTTTTATTTCAGCTAGAATAAAAGCAGTTTTTAATTGTTTTAAACCCATTTCAAGGTCAATATTATTAGCCTCCCTTAAGCAATATTTCTTTTGATTGTCTACAGAACAAACCATCATTTATGATTTGCCTAATTACCCTAACTTGTCGAATTAACCTGGTTAAGCCTTTAAATGTCACTTGAAAAATATCTTGCAAAATATTATTTACTGTCATCATGGCAAAGATAAAAGAAATCAGTTATTATAAATAAGTTTTAAAACTATAGAAATGTGTTGATAAAACCTTTCTGTTAATAATAATAATAATAATAATATATATATACCATTTTAAAATAATGTTTAAATGTTATATTTTTAATGGTTAATAGTGTGAATGACTAATATGTGCAGGGCTAATCACTTATTTCATTAAACAGCAGTTTCTTTAGTTATCCCATAGTTACTATTTATAAAGTTCAAATTGAGATAATGTTGACACTTACCACTACGTGTTTATTCAGGTTGGATCGCGCTCTAACCGAAAGCGGGAGACGCGTCTCTATAGCAACCTCACAACCTCTCCAATGCGGCGCCTCGCGATATTTGCAAACAAGTCATATGGATTATATTTATTATCATTTGACAGTAATGGAGGAACGCTGCCAAATGTAGCGAAGTAAGAGTAATGATTTTTCTCTAATAATTTACTTGCATAAGAGTAATAATACACATATTTAAATGTACTCAAATAATACACGTTACCCAATAATTTTACTCAAGTAAATGTAACGAAGTTAATGTAACTTGTTACTACCCACCTCTGATTCCGAGTTCATAATACTCCAAAAGGCGATGATAATAATTAAACATGGCAGGTTGTACATGTTTTAAGTTGCTGAAAGAATCATTTGCTCCTTTGTTTTGTTGGGCTTCTCCTCTGTTTTTTAGCGATTCACTCGCACGTTTGTCTATTTCTGAAAGGATCGGATGTCAGAAGCACTTCAATAAAACACACGCACATTATTGTCATCAGCTCAAGAAGTTCATTAATTCAAATATAGACACGCACGGAAGCGATCGCGAGCTCTCTGGAGAAAGTGAAACCGCTCGCACTTTTAGACGGCCTCGTAAAGCAAAAACAAGATACAGCAGATTTTGTTCTTCTTGGCTTTGTGGCTGTACATCAAGACATCGACAAGGTTTGTTTGGGCTCAGGTCGATCATGGCTCGTTATTATATGCATTCAGTAATATGATGTAATGTCTCGGCTGTGTTTTTAAAAATGGCGGTTTCTTTGTTTTCCTTCTCTTGCTTGTGTGTGCATGAGTTATACGTTTCTTTGTAATCCAATAGCGTTCAGATGCGTGTCTAGCTCCGCCTTTTGGTACGCTTGTGTCATTAGAGACGTTTTACGTTATAACTAACGTGGTTCAAATGATTGATCTGCGAGAGAGAAACTACTGCTTTGGCAAACACTTCTCATTCCATTGTTCTTTTACCAAACGATGCATCATACTATGATAGTTCAGCTGTGAGTTATGCTGTTGTTCGGGAAATGCACCCCTGGGAGAGAACCCTGAGCTCAAAGATAATTGAGCCCAGGGCTCCCACCAGGTCAATTAGCATGTAAGGGGGTCCAAAATCAGGTAGGACTCGAGAGCTCCCCCTGGCAAATGAGGAAAAAGAGGAGATGTGGTTGAAAGTGTGATTCTTCCAAAACAAAGATAAGGTAGTAAGGAGAAATCAGTCTACTTATTATAGGCTTGGATCAGTCTGATTGGATCATTGTTGAATACAATTGAGAGACCTGCTGTGATCAATCATATCACATGCTCCTCTCGAAATTAAAAACTTCACTTCATAGCAAAAAATAAATAAATAAATAAATAAATAAAATGTGATGATTCTTTTGTTGCGCTTTCTCTTTTCCACCTTCAACATGACATTCGGAAATCAGACTTGAATCAAACCAGTCACAGAATAAACAATGATCTAGTCACTAAATCTGATTACACAGAAATGCGCAGAGGAAAGATATGAGTTGAAGCAGTTACACAATGATCTTTTCCCCCAGCTCATGAATAATAGGATATAAACATTAGCTTTTCAATGAAACAATATTTAGTTGAGATCAAGTAGCATAAAGCATGTTAAAGCTTATGATAAAGCTTTTCGGCTTAGTCCCTTTATTGATCAGGGGTCGCCACAGCGGAATGAACTGCCAACTTATTCAGCATATGTTTTACACAGCGGGTACCCTTCCAGCTGCAACCTATCACTGGGAAACACCCATACACTCTCATTCATACACATACACTACTGACAATTTAGCTTACTCAATTCACCTGTACCACATGTCTTTGGACTGGTGGAGAAAATCAGAGCACCCAGAGGAAACACACATGAACAAGAGGAGAACAAGCAAACTCAACACAGCAATGCCAGACTCAGCCAAGGCTCGAACCAGTGACCTTCTTGATGTGAAGCGATCGTGCTACCCACTGCGCCACTGTGACGTTTATTTATTTATTTAAATAATAGAGAATTCATTTTGTTCCTGTTTCTTTTTTCTCTGCAGTTTGGCTCAAGATGGAGGTTTATACATTTGTCACATTAAAAAGGCCTTCGTTCTACTGCTCACATTGGCATTCTTGTTGTCTACAATTGCTTATATCTCTGATGTCTCTTTTGAGGACATTAAGTTGCCTCAAAGATGGCTTTTTAAAGTCATAAATAAGACTCACAAGGTATTTAACAAAACTTTGGATGACGGTAAAGACCACTTAGCACCATTGCCCAGGCAACAAATTCAGCAATGGGGCACAGCTATCTATCATGTGGCTCACCCAAGGAATTATTATTTCATGCAGGATGAACCTGATATATGTAAGCAGAATCCATTCCTGGTCTTGATGGTTCCTGTTGCTCCCCATCAGATAGATGCTCGAAACGCTATCCGGAGCACATGGGGGAATGAAACTACAGTCCAGGGCAAAGCAGTGTTGACTCTGTTTTTGGTGGGTTTGATTGAAGGAGCAGACTCTGAAAAAGTTCAAAAGCAGCTGGAAGAAGAGAGCCGACAACACAGAGACTTAATCCAGAGCAGCTTTGTGGACTCCTACTTCAACCTGACCATAAAGACCATGGTGATCATGGACTGGTTGGCCACTCGATGCCCTCAAGCTAATTACAGTATGAAGATCGATTCAGACATGTTCTTAAATGTGAATAACCTGGTGACTCTCCTATCAGCTCCCAATACACCCAGAGAAAACTACATCACAGGAATGGTGATGTGGAACCGGCCTGTTGTCAGGAGCAAAGACTCAAAATGGTACGTCTCAGAGGACCTTTACCCCGAGCCAACATACCCTACGTATCTTCTGGGAATGGGATATGTTTTCTCAAATGATCTGCCATCAAAAATCGTGGAGGCTTCCAAATATGTAAAGCCGTTTAACATTGAAGACGCATATATCGGCGCTTGCGTAAAACATTTGGGTTATGCGCCCACTTCCCCACCAGACCCTTCTCAGTTTAGAGCCTATTTGGGACAATATGTACGAGAGGATTTTTTCAGGGTCATTACAACAATCCTTGGATCCCCACAACAGCTAATAGACATCTGGAAGGATATACACAGGCCCACATAACAAAGGGAAACATCATAGACTATTGTGGATTTACGTTTAAGACATTTAAACGATCAAGATATGAGACATGTTTGACTTGCAGATGCCCTAAGATGTGTGGACTTCTTGTTTTCATGGAGTGAGATGATGCTCTGAGGAGACTATTACAGAATTTACTTTTGAAGTTCTGTTTTGCAGGGTTGTACAGGTTGTTAAAAGCAGCGTTAATTGTTATGTGTTCATTAAAATCATTCAAAAGCAGCAAAGAGAAACACAAAATGATGTTCTGTCTACACAATGACAGTCGAACAATATGAAGACATGTATTTACATAATGCAACGTTTGGTTCCAGTTTATACAATGTTCTTTAACTATTACGTACTTGTTTCAAAAAGATTAATTGTTAGATACAACTCAGGAAACACACACTGTAAAAAATAAATGGCTAAAATTTACGGTTAAAAAATGGCAACTGTGGTTGTCAGTATTTTACCGTTAAAAATACGGTACAAACCGTACAAGTAATCATCATTTTTACAGTAAACTACCGTATTTCATTATAGATGTAATGCAGTATGTCTCTATTTTGAATTACCAACATCTACACATCTTTTGATACACAGATAGACACGTTAACACAACCATATGCAGTTGGTGATGAGAAAGTTACATAATGAACCCATGCTCATCTCAAACAACCTTTCCCACACGCAGAAACGCATATCAGTGTAAAGAAAGGTGCTCTGTGTCATTCAAACAGCTCCTAAACACCAGTATGGTAACACGAATAAATTTAATGTCATGAAATAAACATTGTTTATCTACATTAGATGTAACATAAATCTCTAATGTACACAACTGATGGGGAAACAATTAAAAATATCCATAATAGCATCAACAAAAAGCATAAAAAGTCATGCAGGGAATTCTGAGAAAGTAAATTTACGGTTATTTGCCATATATATTAAGGAAACATACTGTTAACCAGATTACGGGTTTTTACCGTAGAATTTTTACAGGTTTTTTTACCGTTGAAATCACAGCCATTTTTTTTACAGTGCAGCACATTCCCTTAATGTTTTCATATGGTTCCCATTTGGTTATTTTTTGGAAACTAACTCAGAATGTTCTTTGTATGTTCTTTTTTTCTAATCAGAAACGAACCGTCCCAGAACATAGCAGTAGCAGTTTATTTTTAAAGTGAACATAATTGAAAATGTTCTAAGATTGATCTCTAAACCTAGAGGGAACATTCTATTTAAGTTTAAAAAACATTCCTTTCCACGTTGAATAAAAGAGAACGCTCTGGAAAGCTAAATTTGTTGGCTGGGAATGTTGTTATCATGTTCACATTTTATTGCTTAACACTTCCACTGCTATTAAAGTGAAGTTTAGGAAATGCTTTATTTCTATGGTTTGGTTTGATGTATAGGCCCTTTTCTTAGAATGCAAAATTACCGATTATGCTTTGCATGTATGCGCAAGGAGGATGCTTTGAAGTTCCGATGCTACCATGCTCATAAAAAGTCACATTCGGACAGCTTTGAAATGATAGTTTTAATATATTTTACTTGCTTTTACCATCTTTAAACTAATACTGCTGTGAACAGCTTTAAAAAAAACTGCTGCGAGGTATTTTTCCCTTGTTGTCAGATGGCATCTTGGGCCATTTAAATGAAGCCCCGTCATCACTAAAGTCAACATTTTCTCTTTCTTTCAAATATGTAACTAACCAAAACAAATGTACTTCACCAAAATGTCTGACACACACTTACTGTCCCATTAACACATTATTGATTGAAAGAGTGGCACAAAGTGAAAAAGTGGCATTTTGAAATTGCAGAAAAATACATACTAACACTACTAAATGAAACATAACTGCTCTCCATTAGAATCAACATGCAAATCAGCCAGGATAGTATCAGTAACGTACTTTTATTAGTCATTTTTGGAAACTGCATGGCTTACATACCTGCTAGTTTCATGCCAGTAATATGGTTTGCTCTTTATAATGCAGTAAGGTATTTGTGTGTGTGTATGTGCATTGAAGAGACCGCTGAGTACATTATAACAGCTGACAGGTCGGGAACACTGACGCTATATTTCAACATCTGCTCTGACGGAAGACACTAAATTATGAGAACATTTTTCTCTCGCACATCTGACAGAAGTATAATGGCTTCAAATTAAAGTTCTGCATCACAAAAACACTCCGTAAGCCACTGAAAACTGCATTGACACCCAGTTGAGAAATGCTGCTCTGGCTGATGATAATTCTTAATGGATAGTTCTAAGCACCCTGCCAGAAGGCGCTGGTCACTATGGCGCCCTCCATGCTGCAACAAAGAAAAAGGTCTATAATTACATATATTTTTTGTCATTAAAATACAATAACACAGGTATCAACATTTGAAGTGGATTGTATCAAATAATTAATTTACACCTTATATAGTTGTTACCAACTTTTAAAATAAAGTGGGTCCAAGTTAAAATATATGCATTGTTATATTCTTATAATTATACACACACTGTTAACAGTTTCCTGTAGAATGTACAGTAACTTACTGTAAATCAATTATAGCAGAAATACTATACAGTGGTCCCTCGTTAATCGCAGGAGTTACGTTCGTAAAGTAGCCCGCAATAGGTGAAATCCGTGAATTAGTCCGCTTTTTTAATAGAAAAAAAATTATTATAGATGTTTTAAGGCTGTAAAACCCCTCACTAGGCCAACTCTACAGCCAATCAGGACGCAGAACACAATGCACTGTAAAAAAAAAGCATGTCAATTTGCACAAAAAAATCAGCGATACTGCAAAAGGTGAATCACATTTTGGCGAGGGACCACTGTATTTACATTTACAGCATTTGTCTTGCTGTATATGTATGTACAGAATTCTATGTATATCTTTACTGTAAAACATATCGTCATTTTCACAATGCAACTTCAAACTACAGTAACATACTGCATAACTGTCCTACAGTAAAATACAGTTCATATTACTGTTAAAATCTGTGTCATTTACAAAAGTCCGTAACAGTGTATAACAGTTCTGGCTGGTCCAGAAGGCCTTTCTGTGCAAAGTTTGTATATTTTCCCCATGTCTGTATGGGTTTCCTTCGGGGGCTCTGGTCTCCCCACCGTCCAAAGACATGCGGCACAGGTGAATATAAGGTAAATTAGCTGTAATGTGTGAATGAGTCAGTGTGTGAGTGTTTCTTAGCACTGAGGGTTCACGAGCTAGTGTACTCTCAGAGCTGTGCTGTAGCTGAAAGGGCATCCGCCACATAAAAACATATGCCAGAATAATTCATTCCTCCGTGGTAACCTCTCATAAATCAGGGACTATGCTGAAAGAAAGGGAGTGAAATTAAACTTTCTTTTCAAGGCTACTTTTCATAACCGTCTGTTGGGTTGTTGTATAGAAATGGTTTGGTTCTGGATGTTAAAATGTATTTATTTATTTTTTTGCATGTTGCTGGAAAAAAAAAAAAGAATTTTTCTTTTGTTTCTAAGTCAAGATGCAGTGTTCCACGAAGAAATACTACAAGACAAAACTGCCTCACTGGTCTAAAGGAGGAATGTAAAAAGTATTTTAAAGCACAAATTAATTTCGTTTTTCTAATAAATCTAGTTTTTTCAGTTCATTCAGTGAAATGTCTTGACTTTGTAGTGTTTTATACTTTGTTAATATAAATGTTCTGTATGTAAATGTATTTGTATTTCATTTCTAGTTCACCTTAAACAAGCACCTCAGATTTACATTTCTACATAAGAAAAGCCTCATCCATCTTTAGACAATCAAAGAACAAGAAAGTCAAGGAATGCATGTATGAAATATTTCAGTACAAGAAAGCTTTACAGTTCTTGCCCAGAATAAGCAGTCATATTTTGGACCGTTAGCGTCTCTTTTGGCCCTCAGAAAAACAAATAGGATTTTTCCCAGTGGCTTTTGATTTATCGATAATTTTATTTAAAAAATTTTGTCGTTCTCTTACATGGGTGATGTTAAAACATCTCAAAACTTTATATGATGTAGGTTAATCCTCACAATAACTAAAACGAAAAAGCTTAAAAGCTTATTTCTGGTTTTAGAACTACAACACTGAATGATAGGTATGCACAACTCTTTACAGTTTTTTTTACAATGGCTATGACACTTTTTCAATACATTTAACAAGTTTTCTAAACTCTTAACGCACCTACACACCCAAAACACACAATTGGCAAAACAGTTAATTTCATGCTCAAAATCACACATTGTAAACTAAAGCCTAAAACTACTGTTCAAAATACAATAATAAACTCAATAAACAGAATACACCATGTCTAACAAAACACTGCACACATGACAATAAAAACACTGACATCAGCTGACATTACAGAAACTGCATTATTTTATGTGTCAGCTCTGCCCTTATATTTGACGCCTCTACAGTTTTGTTTTGTTGGGTTTAGTAAATGCATAAATTTTGTTTCTTTTGCTGCAGAAATTCAATACAAAAAATTAACGACCATCTCAGAGTAGTTTTATAAAATGTACATATTTATGTTTATATAAAATAAAATACAGACACAGAACTGCTGCAGTACAGACTCTATTTGCAAAAGGACATCACTGCAAGATATACAAACAGAAAAAGCACCGCAATTATAATAAAAAACAAAGTAATCTTCTATTCTGCCCGATCTTCTGCATTTGCCCGGCTTCTTCTCTGGCCCGACACGGTAACTGTGGCCCTTTGGCCTATTATGTTTCTTGACTTGATTGGCCTCCAACTCAATGACTCTCTGAAAGTAATTAGACACAGTGTATGTAAATGCTGTACTGTACTGTATATCTACTGTATGTACTAATGAACTCCAGGTTTGTAGAGTAGTAAAGTACAGTAATGACTGTATTGCCTCACCTTACCTGGACGCATTGGTGAGTTCTTTGATGCACTCACTGTTCCTTTCAAAAGCCCAAGAGTCCTCTTTTAGAACATATGATCATGTGATTGAAAAACCTCAACACATGAGTGTGGTGTCTAGATAGGAATCAGCTGCTGTGAGATATACTGTATATATATATATATATATATATATATATATATATATATATATATATATATATATATATATATATATATATATAGACCATTGTTTTGGTCTTGTTCGAGAGCTTGTGTGTAAAAGAAGTTCAAGCATTTTAAATTGGTGTTAACTGGATGAATTTTGTGTCAAAGCAACAAGAAATGTGTTAATTGTATAGCCTACGAAGACAGATGTTGTGCTAACCGTGTTAAGAGTTTAGGAAACTTGTTAAATGTATTGAAAAACTGTCATAGCCATTGTAAAAAACTGCAATACAGTTTTTTCTGATTGCTTAAGCACAGTTTTAACATTAAGGCTCATTTTGTCAAAACACTCCACATAATTTACACATCCACACACACAAACAGCAGAACACATCAGAACTTTTGCAAAATGAAACACTTCATCCAAAACTTTACAACACTATAAGAAAACACACTTTTAACACCGTACAGAACACACACGCCTCATTCAATAGAAATCTGTTTGCTTCATTTACACACTGCTGTTATCAATCTTAAACACTTGTATCATTTTTACCTGACTAATACTGATAGAATCAGGGTTTGTGAGATTTTGCTTTAAAGTAAATAAACATACTGTATTCACCAAACAGTGATAGACTGATAGCTAAATATGGCCCTATCCTAACAAACCATACAACAGTGTAAAGCTTATTTATTCAGCTTTCTGGTGATGAATATATTTCAATGTAAAAAAAATTCCATCCCCTGTCTCCTGTTTACCAATCGTCCTCACTTTCGTGCTTTCTCTTCCATACTGGAACATTATTTATTGAAGATTAATATTTATAGCTCCTGTAAAACATATTTATTGAAGACTACTATTTATAGCTATACTACTGTAAACGTTTATTGAAGACTAATAGTTTATACCTATTGCTTTTTTATTGTGGTTCCAGCTGATTGGTTTGTCTACAGTTTTGCAGCAGTGTGTGTGCACACCTGATGGCTGTGTTTAAACTTTGGTTCATGTGTGTGTTCATTTGAAGGCCTTTGCTTTGAAATTGCAAGGAGATTCCATTATGAAACATTTCTGTGTCAAAAGCAAAAGTGTGTTTAGTGATTTGCATATCACTGTGTGTAATGTTTTGCAAAAAGTGTGAAGCTGACAGCTGTGCAGATCTAGCCTTATGTTTTGCTCCTTGAGTGTACGGTTTTGCTAATAATTGTGGGAAAAGTTTAATTTTAGTGTGCAAGCGATCATGAAAAACTGTAATATCTTGATCCTATTCTGTGTATGTGGCTCCATCATGTGGTCGTAATGAGTATTAGCAAAACGGCATGGGCTTCATTTATGAAATACCACGATAAAACATTTTGTTACAATGCATGAATCTGTAGTGTCCATAGATCATTCATGGGCATTCATATAGTTTTACTGCAGTAGGCTACCATGGTTAAGTGTAGAAAAAACATTGTTGAATTGTGCTAATAATAGTTTAAATGGGACCTATGATACTTTTTACATGTAAAATAAGTCTCTGATGTCCCTAAAATGTCAAAATACCACACACATATTTTTATGACTCGGCCCCTTTTAGACTTTGATACAAATTGTGATGTTTTGGTGACTTTAAACTTTTCAATTTATCTCATTTAAATTCGACTGAGTTTGCAGTATTTTTTTTCTCAAAAAGATTGAGACTTTTTAAACTGTATATTATGTGTGTGTGTGTATATATATATATATATATATATATATATATATATATATATATATATATATATATATATATATATATATATATATATATATATATATATGTATATATATGTATATATATGTATGTATATATACATGTATGTATGTATATATACACACACATATATATATATATATATATATATATATATATATATATATATATATATATATATATATATATATATATATATATATATATATATATATATATATATATATATATATATATATATATATATATATGTGTGTGTGTGTGTGTGTGTGTGTGTGTGTGTGTGTGTGTGTGTGTGTGTGTGCGTGTGTGTGTAAACCCCTATGCAGTGCACCTATCCTTGCTTCAGGTGTGCTGAGCTTATTTTGTGTGTTTTAATTCAAAGAGAACAATGTATTAGTTTAAAATGAACAATAATGGTGATCAAACAGTTTATAGGGCAATTGTAGCCTACAGAGCTTGTTGTTTGGCTGCATTTATTTATGTATTCATTTATTTTAGGTAGGCTGTGTTTTTAAAAAAATTGCTAAACTAAATTTGCACTTATTTCCATCTTCTAACACCTGTCATTTTCTACCAAGATAGCTGTAATTTTACTCTAGTGTGGCTTTCAAGTACTATTATCCACCACTGTTTGCATGAAGTCTAAATGCGAATGTAATATTGAGATGAGCGTTCACGGCGCGTCAGAAGCGCTGTGCATCCACCGCTATGAAGAAGGGAAAGTGCGTGCATGCTGCTGTCAAGACTCTCTGAGAAACTCACAGTGAGAGGGGTCTGGATGCAGACCTGGTGCAGTGCAATCTGAGCTGCATCCAATGCTTTTTAATGTGATCACCTAACCCCACCCGTAACCCTACCCATCACAGTGACGTCGCTCACTTCATTGAGTGCATTGTGTCTTACATTGCATTGCTGAGTGATGCAATCTCAGCTTGTATCATAAAGGCCGCATCCAGATACTATTGGGTAGCCTACTTAAGAAATTTACTCCCCAGCCCCCCTTTACTGTTCATTTGCTGCATGAATACTAATATCTCGAAAGCATTTTTACCTCAAAATATTGTTGCACTACAGTTTTTAAAGTCATTAAAATGATCCTTAATGTAGTATCCTAAATTAAATAGACTTGTTTTACAGATTATGGTGGCTCGAGAAAATTACGTACTGTTATACATAAACTTCTTCTTTTTCTTCTGAGACTTAATTTCTATATGCATCTCCTCCTAGACCAGGGGTCTCAAACTGTCAGCCCGCGGACCATTTGCGCACAACTCCATCTACATGGCTTGCACATTATGATGGTGGTGTAAATATGACCGATTTTCAAAACAATACACACAATTAGCACAACCACACACCCAATTAGCAAAACACTACAGGTCCTTTGCTTAAATAAACACTCTTGTAAAAACTATACACTTATGTTTAAAAACCCCACTTTTTTACCATAAGAAACACACACTTCACATTTACTATACTCTGTTTGCACCAGTTACACTCTGCTGTAATAAACCTAAAACACTTTTAGCAATTCTACTTTCCTGTGATTATAGTAGGCTACAGTCAACAAAGTACAAATATAAAGTAAATCCACCAAACACTACACAAGACCAATGTAGCACACTGAAGAAACTCATCCATTTCTTCCCATGCCCAAAACGTTGACGTGAAGATTCATGGTACTGTAACAATATGTAAAGTGGTACTGTCACTTTACATATTGAACTGAAAGTTTACTGTTACGAAAAAAAAAAAATACACTAGACATTGTCTCTTTGCCTAGCTGGATCTGGCCAGAAAATTTCATCAACATCGCAGGCAATGTTGTCATTAGCAAGACACCTTGGAAAGAAACGTCTTGAAGGACCATCCTTGTATTGCTGCTACCTCCATCACAGGCCTCCTCCATGGCTTGGATGTGGGGTACCTCAGCCTGGAGATGGAGATCATATACCTTTCACCGCCATGCCGAGATAAACTTTTATAGGGTTTAGGAATGGAGAATTGGTAGAAGATATAGGACTGTGAAATATGGATGTTCCTGAAACCAGTCCTGAACCAGAGCAGAGGAAAGTATTGCATTTAATCGATTTGCTGATTTGCTTACTCTTTCTCTGAATCTTTCCACTGTGCTTGAAGAACGATGAACTCACCTGCTGCTTTTTATAGTGCTTAAACATCTGATTGGTGTGTCTACAATGAATCAAAAAAAGTGTTTGCACACCTGATGACTGTGTTAAAACAAGATTTTTGTGTGTAATGTATGTTAAATTTGTTTAGTGTTTTGCAAATCACTCTGTGTAGAGTTTTGCAACAAGAGTGAGGTTGACAATGTGCTTATAGTTGTGCAAATATGGGCTGATGTTTTGCTTCTTGAGAGTAAGGTTTTGCTAATAGTGTACTACTTTTAATTTTAGTGTGTAAGCAATCCAAAAAAACTGTAATAGATTTTCCTCATATGCATATTAAGATTTATATAAAAAATGTGCATTAGTAAAATTTGACTGCTGGCTGAATTAAACATGTGAAAGTAAAAGTGATTTATATATATTTCCCCATATTTGTTGTAGTTTTACAAAAAAGAAAGATATTGAGAAGAACAATTGCCAGTAGAGTCACTAAAGTTACCCAATCTGCTTTTATGCTGTTCTTGTACTATCTGTTAAACTATTGATTAAGCAACAATTGATTGGGACAGATTAATAATTAATATGCCTGTTATTGAATTGTAGTATTTTCATAACAATTTAAACTACCCCTCCAATATGTACAACAAGAAACAAAAAGATGGAGCTTTGACTGCATATACTCTGGGGAAGAATGTCTGAATGCATCAATTGCATAAGGTTTCCACTTTTTTGATGTGCTTGAATGTTAAAGCTGCCCTCCTATGAATTGTCAGCTATGGCCCCCCACCAATTTGAGTTTGAGACCCTGTCCTAGACCATTTCATACTACAATAACTTACTTCAGATCTCCAAACTGGTCAGCCTTGAGTTGCTATAACTTTTTCCAACTGATCTGACTTATGGTTTTCTGAACACTGACCTGGAAAATTCAGAAAAGATCCAGTGACTTAACATTGGACCAAACTATATTGCCACATAACTTTGAGCTAGACAGTCATACAGACTTAAGTTTGGGCTCATTTAACTCAGAATACCATCCTACCAATCACTGATGACCTTTCAACTTACTAGCCACACCCTAGCAACCACTTTCAGCGCCCTAGCAACTGTCCCATAGACTTATATTGTAAAAAAAAAACTGCCATTGACGAATTAACAACAAACCAGGTTCATGCTAGCAATATACTAATCCATACTAGAAACATACTAACAAGCATACTAACAAACTAATGATACTAGCAGTATGCTAGTTTATACTAGAAACACGCTAACAACATGCTAATTTAAGATAAAAACATTGTAATTCATACTTAAATCATGCTAATTTATGTTAGTTACTGCCTAGCAACCACTTAAAACACCTAGCAACCGCCTAGCAATGCCTTAGCAACCACACAGAGCACCCAAGCAACCACCTAGCAATGCCCAGCAACCACTCAGAACAACCTAGCAACCGCCTAGCAACACCTTAGCAACCACCTAGCAACCACTAAGAACACCCTAGCAACCACCTGGCAACACCTTAGCAATGACCTAGAGCACCTTACCAACCACCTAGCAACGCCGTAACAACCACCTAGTAACACCCTAGCAACCACCTAGAAACGCCTTAGCAACCCCACTGCAACACCTTAGAGCACCCTAGTAATGCCTTAGCTACCACCTAGCAACGCCTTAGCAACCACTGAGAACAACCTAGCAACCACCTAGCAACGCATTAGCAACCACCTAGCAAAATTCTAGCAAAAACCTAGCAACACCTTGGTAACTGCCTAGCAACCACTCAGAACACTTAAGCAACCACCTAACAACATCCTAGCAACAACCTGGCAAGCACTCAGAACACCCTAGCCACCACCTAGCAACACCTAAGGAGCGACCTAGAACACCTTAGCAACCGCCTAGCAACCACTTAGGAATGCCTTAGTAACATCTATCAACAACTTAGCAACCCCTCAGAACACCCTAGCAACTGCCTAGCAACACCTTAGCAACCACCTAGCAACACCTTAGCATCCCCTTAGAACACCTTAGCAACCACCTAGCAACACCTTAGAAACCACATAGCAACACCCTAGCAACCACTCAGAACAACCTAGCAACCATCTAACAACCACTCAGAACACGATAGGGACCACCTAGCAACACCTTAGCAACCATCTAGCAACACATTAATCAGTCAAAACACCCAAGCAACGCCTGAGCAACCACCCAGAACACACTAGCAACGCCTTAACAACAATTCAGAACACCCTAACAACCACCTAGCAACACCTCAGCGTCCACTCAGTACACCTTTTCAACTGCCTAGCAAAAAACATGCCAATGCATACTAGAAACATGTAAACATATATGTAGTTCTCTCTCTATGCCGACTGTTTCAAACTTCTTAAAAACTACTTCAAACTTTCAGACGAGGCTTCTCAAGCCACCATAAAGTTTGTCTACGAACTTTACCTTTCTAGTTGACAATGGTGTTTATTATATGCCCTGAAAACTGCAGAATAAACAACTAAAGTACAGTATATGATCCCCGTCAATTTTCCTAATCTCTCAGAGTAGCATGTCCAGTTTCAGTTGAAACATTTATATACAGCCTGTGTACAGGCATAATACTGATATATGAGATATGTTTTATATGCACTATAGCTAAAATAAACGGTGGTCTTCATTAAACTCTCTCTTTATCAGTTAATAAACTTTCTTTTAACATTACACTATCAGGCCTGTAGCCAGCTTATTCAAAGGGGTGCTTATTTGTTTTCAGATAAACTAAACCCTTTTGCAGTTATTTGCCTCCTTTTCTATTTAATTATGAGGTATAAATACTGTATACCTCACTATATAAATATTTTAGTGACATTTAAAGTAATTTTTGCTGGGTTATCTTGTCGGATGGTCATCATAACCACACTTTTTGATATACCAAAAATATTTTCAACCATTCTGTCAAATTGCTTACCATACTAGTTTAGTATTTTAAGTGTTTATTTACAAATGTGCATTTAAACTGTAAGTTTTATATTACAGTTATATAAATAATGAACATTTTTAATAAAAAATGTAAAAAATACTTATTTTTAAAATACTAAATTTATTTTCATCAATCATTGTTTTTTTTTAGAAATCTGTTAAAACTTGTTTTAAATTAAAAACTGAAGCCTACAGGCAAATAACAAACTGGCCAGATTATTCAACTTTCCTCTGTCAGAATTTGGCCATTTGAATAATAAGAAAAATTCAAAAATAATAATAATAATCCAACTTTTGCTCTTTCGAACCACCCGACCCCCCTTGGCTACAGGCCTAAAACTTAATAAACTGTATAAAGAGAGGATTAATTATTAATATAATTTAATAGCAGTTAAATAAATAATTGCATATATATATATATATATATATATATATATATATATATATATATATATATATATATATATATATATATATATATATATATATATATATATATATATAATAAATGATGTTCATTCATGGGTGATGGGGGGGCGGGGGTTTTGCTTGATTCACCCGTCCCCACCAATGTCACAACCAGAAAATAATGACAATTTTCATATTTCGGTCAATTATTATAAAGTTAGATTATTTCTATAATAAAATGACAGTAGTTAATGATTTAAATGTCCTTTTATGAAATTTGAAAAAAAAAAAAACATTTATTCATTTTCTTCAGCTTAGTCCCTATATTAATCAGGGGTCGCCACAGCGGACAGAAGCGCCAACTTTTCCAGCACATGTTTTACACAGCGGATGCCCTTCCAGCCACCTAGCCACTCTGGAGCAGTTGCTATGGTAACTTGCATACCCTGAGAGTCACCGCAGTTTTTTAACCTAAAAGCAGACGTTCTTTAATTTCTGAAAAACCAAAGCAGCACAAATGTTAAATACTATTAAAACTACTTAGCTTTCGTTTAGAGTTGGGTTTGGGCTCCTCCTGTTGTCCTCTGTGGGACTGCAGACGGTGTGACGCACAGGTGTCGCTCATTACCACTCACACCAGAGGCCTATAAATATGAATCAGTAAAGGCTGCATGGAATGTTGAGGACAACAGCAGAATCATGTTTGCTCTCAGTTTATTTCTTACACCTGTGAGTTTTGGTGATGAGCTAAATTTCCTTCTGAATTATGTTTTTGCCACTAATTATGAGAATCTGTGTGGGATTATCTTGTCCGTGCTCATGTCTTCATCCGTTTTCTTGTGTTTCAGTGATATTTCTGAACTCCAGCCTGCTGATCTCTGCAGATGATGATGATGATAATTACTGTGATCAGTCTTCTGGTAAGAATTTCACTTCCCAAATAACTTTTTTTATTCAAGATTTGTAATCTTAAAATAAACTTGAACATTTTAGTTTTCTTGTCTGACCCAGTCATGTAGTGGTTAACATATTGGTTATTCGCTCCAGTGACTAAAATACAGTAGTTTTAAGTTATTATAAAGGCCTTTTTTAAAGTGAGGTTCTTTCATGTTTCAGACATAGAAACCGCATGTGAGAGGTCTTTCCTGCATCTGTCCTGTCCTGGTAAGATGTTCAAGTGTCACAATCTGAGAAAGCGGGGTTTGTTATACTATATGCTTTTAATCATGTCACACGCATTCCTCCCCATGTAGAACACTCTAGGATTAAGATCCTTGCTGCTAACTACGGACGTACAGAAAGAAGAACCTGCAGTTATAATCATCCATTAAGGGAGCTCCGAAACACCCACTGCTTTTCACGAAACTCGGTCTTCATTGTGGCAAGAAGGTATAAATTTTATTTTGTCTGTCTGCAGATAAGAGTTAAACTCTGGAAAGGTTCTCAAATTTACTAGAGTAAACTGGACTTGATTCTGTTTTTAATCAACCGAGTTTCCTGAATTTTTGCGTTGTAGCTGTAACTGGAAAAGGCGCTGCTCTGTACCAGCCACCAACAGCAAATTCTCTGATCCGTGTGTCGGTACATACAAGTACCTAAGAGTCAAATACTGCTGCAAGCGTAAGTTATTGTACAGAACAAAGTTGCGGGGTTTTTTTTTTTTTTTTTTTTTTTTTTTTTATTTTTTTTTTTTATTTTTAAATGTGGTTCTGTTTTCTCCTGCAGGTCGTAGGGGCTGATCTTGCAGATTTGGACCATTTCTGTTAGCATCTCTACATTTGCTGCTGAAGATTAATCATGGGTTTTATTACAAATTCCCATTGTTAGTTGAGCCATAAGCACATTGACAATTTACAGTTTGAAATTGCATCCACAATCAGAACCATGGTTAATATCATAAGGCTTTTTCATTGTTCATGTCCTCATACAATGTTTGGTGTTAATTCAATAAATGCTCCATCTGATCTTTTGTGTGGTGCAATTTTTTTTATTTTATTTTTCTCCCTCCTTTCTGAATATTGCTTTTTGAAGTCATTGAAATGTGCCAAAGTATCTGGAGGCAGTCTTTATGATGCAAACTGTGACTGCACTGCTCAGATGCAATGTCAAACAATGGAATTAGTGACAGGTGGGGTTAAGTAAGCCCTTGCAAAAGCATTGCATGCAGTTCAGATAGCATCTGCAGCCAGACCCTCAAATGTACTGCAATTTAAGTTTACACATAGTTACAAAACCCCAGCAAATGAAGTATCTGTTTGATAACCTGCTGCAAATCCTTAAAACGCATGCATTTGAAAAGTGTGCTGCATTCTCCCAATGCAAACAAATGAAAATGCCTGCATTCTCTCAACACTATCATATAAAACCAAACACAACGGAAATCTGTCAAGGGGACCTGAAAGCATGACGGATGTTACTGTGAAATGTTTTATTAGTGCTCAGTGAAATTGTAGGTGAACTTTGAAAGGGAAGTTACTTCGGGTGTTTTATTTTATTTATTTTTATTCAACAGGCAAGATCATTCATCCATATGATGCATGTTATGTACTCAGCTGTTTATCACACCAAGAAACTTCAACTAAAGCTGCGGTCACACTGGACTTTTCTCCCCATAAACTTCCATTTATACGTGTGCAAATGCGTCAGACTGGAAACGCAGGGTCATGTGTCACGGTTTGCAGGTCGCTGCGGTGCGAAGTTCAAGCTTGAACTTGCATCACTTGACTGCGTGAGACCAATTCAGGATCAAAACATGACCTCTGGACAGAAATTTAAAACCTGGAGCAATCGCTCGCTTTTTAAAAAATGTCTAATCATCTTGTTTAATCCTACCCCTTTTTTTGCAGTGCCGCAGACAGAATTTCACATGCTTAAACTGTGACCACAGCTTAAGAAAAACAACATATAGTAGACCTTTATGGAAATTAAAGTTGTCATATTCTTTTACATGCTTATTTATCCTAATTTTAAATGTTGCCAGAGATTATCAATTTTTATGTACTTCTCCCTCTTTATTTAATCTGCCCAGCATACATTCATATATATATATATATTTGCAAATGCCTGTGCCTAAATAGCTGAGTACTGTACGGCATGCTTTAGGATCCCCTTGAAACATGGATCCATCTCTGAACTGGATTCTCTGTTGGATCTCTTTCTCTGACTGCTTTCTCCGTACCAGAAACTACACTTGCGTTGAATTCATTCTAAAACAACAGTAAAAAATTCTGATGTATGAAACACTGCGTATGCAGAGTCACATGCACATTCTCTTTTTTACATCTGAATTAACGTGAAACTGAGCGCACGAGTGCAAAACCCCTCCCTGCCTCCTCCCCCTAATAAATATGGTAATGAGTCTACTTTGGCAAAACCAAATGAAAAAGCAATGGCAAAATCAAGCTAAAAGAGAAACTTTGAACAGAATGTAAATTTGAGGTGCTCCTTACGGAGGAAGACCGGAGAAAAATCGTGTTATTTGCAAGTTTGTCCTCCAGAATTAATAACAAAAGAAAAAATATAGTGGGAGAGTTTAGCTGACGCGGTTAGCGCAGTGGGGTCTGAACATCGCACTGTGAGTGAATTAAAAAAGAAATGGTCCGATGTAAAGGTGTAAATTTTTATAGTGTCTATTTAGGCTAAGTGCAAATAGCACACCTCGTTGGAATGAGCTAGTTGAGGGATTCTCGCCAATCACCATTTGATTGACAGACTAAAGAGAGCATCTTGCAGCAGTGTGAGTGGTAGCTTGTAAAGTGCACAGCAACATGTTTTGACACGATCAACCATGAACCGGGTTCGAATCCAGCGTCTGATGAACTCATTCTTCTTTTTTTTCCTCCACTACATATCACATTTATCCACTCTTCATCACGAGAAAGACAAGTAAGAATCATTAAGTGGGTGTATTATGTTAAGTGCATTTGAGCATCACATATTATGTGCACATTTATTGAATGGAAATGTTTCCGATTCACGTATGCAAATTCTTCTTCAGATGGTGCCTTTTATAGCAATGTGCATGCAGTCGATCGCTCCAATTACTTTGCGAAAACCGGCGATCGCTGCAAATTGTGCTTTAATATTTGGCTGGTCAACTGCATGTTATGGAAACCTTTTATACTTGCTAGACATGCAGATGATCCCGTCCCATACAACTGCCATTGCACGACTCAAAGATACTTTGCAGTGTGCAATTTAACACAGTTGCCTCTAGGAGTCGCCAATGGAAATAAAACAAACACATAGACACACAAGAAATGCACGTACGCCAGACATGAAGTTGGCGTGGACCAACACGCATTCTCACGTTCATTTCATCGTTAGTGAATCCAAACATGAGCGTGAAATCAGCCGTACACAAAGTTTTTGTGCGTACGCAGCGTTGATACATGAGGCACCTGGTCTTTGGTTGCGCTCCCCGGTCTGCTGTATTCTCCTGTCCCGAGCTTCAATATAGTGTCTGCATTTTAATTTATTTAGATTAAAATGTTAGTTAATTATATAATCTAAACTTTAATTTATATTGTTTTCTTATAATTAGCTGTGAGTATTAAATGTTCTGAATTATATAATAAAAGCGTTTGATTATTTATTTGTGTGGCATTTTTACACTTCAAAGCTTACACGTGCAGTTAAATTTAAAAGGAAAAAAGAATGAACAATATTTAATATTAAGCAATACTAGAAAAGTATTACTGCTTATACTGTTTTCTAGGCCATTTTGATAAACTACCAGCAAAATAAGCATTAATACATGTAGTAAGAACATTGTCTCACGGTTGCTGAATGTCACACGACAATGTTGCTACAGCCTTCTCACGTCTTTCATTTCTACGTTGTAACAATGTAGCGAGCATGTAAGTGGCGACGCTGATGCAACATTGTACAGACATCGTTACAACGTAGATGTGTTTGTCTGGATTGCCTTTATCCATGCTGCTGTGTTTGCACATGTTTAAAATCCTCCACATTACCGACAGGGCTACGGTTGGAATAGACAGGGCAAGTGCACTGTCGGCCATGCCCACTCCTCCCTCAGCTCACAGCGCTGCTCCACGCCTTTGTACAGTCATTGCTCCACGCCAAAAAGCAAAGAATCCCCAAAAGGCGACACTCTGTTGCTATTTGGGTAAACAGCCACTAGATGCCGCTAGTGTCACGCAGCAGCCATTTTGGAATGAAAATTCCATATGGAAAACAGCACAAATAACTAACACTAGACAGAATGAATTAAAATACTGAGTTAAATATGAGTTAAAATGAGTACATCCACTTTGAAAAGTAACATTTTAAAACATTATACCACTGAAAACTGACAATTTCCAAAATGTTGACAAGACTAAGTTTAATATATCTGATATTTAAAATATCTGTTTCACATATAACATAAGGTTAACAAAAATTGCTTTTTTTGTTTTGTTTTACTCAAATTAGGGTGAAGCAAAAATGAGTATACACAACAAAAACTACATCAGCTGGTAGTTTATATGGCCTAAATGATTTTTAATGATAGCATTAAAACTCATATAAAAAAAAAAAAAATATATATATATATATATATATATATATATATATATATATATATATATATATATATATATATATATATATATATATATATATATATATACACACACACAAATTAATACATTTGGAGAAAGTAGATTTTTAAATAAAAACTTTTAGTCCTTTTTTAACAGACAGCACTGGAAAATATTATGTACTATTATAATATAATACTCCGACAAAAGGTACTGTTAATCTGTTATCAACATCCCATTTTGAAAGTCATGTTAATTTAATTTAACATGTCAGTATTGATATGTATTATGCCAGTGCATAAACTATTAAATTAATTTAAAGCAACTTCACCTAAGAGTGACAGTTTCAAGAAAACAAGTATGGTTATTATATTAAACATTAAGTCTGTAAAATAAACTATTAAAAGTGCTGATAATTACCAGTCTATGATAGTAAGTGATGTATTGTCGTCTTACAGGTTGTAATTCAACTTTAATGTGCTTTTTAAATAAATAAATAAATAAACAAAGCAACTGCTTGCCATCGTGACAGCAATAAGATCCAATGGACGGCCAATCGCTTTCACTCCAGAATGTTGGAATCGCTGGGCGCTGCTGTTGCAATGGAATGTTCTATTGAGTGTCGCCTCTTGGTGATTCTAAGCTTTGTCCACACCCATCTTTGAGCATTTTTTGAAAAATTTCTGATGTAGACTTGAACTGAAAAAGTGGGATTTCATGGCCCTTTAATAATAAACAAATACAATTGTTTAGTATTTAACACCTTTTACATGACAGTTTCTTTTTAATGGGTCAAAATGAAATTAAAACATTGTAAAAATGCATTATTTTAGTTTTACTTTTATTCTATTCAGTAGCCACGTGTGAGTTAAGCTGTTGCCTTGGTGCTGAGGGATTGAGATGCACTGACCGATGTTTGTGTACTGTACTTGCACAGCATACACTCACAGGCCATTTTATTAGGTACACTTGACTAGTACCGGAATGGACCCCCTTTTGCCATCGCAACTGTCTTTGTGTCAGATTTAACAAGGTACTGCAAATATTCCTCAGAGATTTTGGTCCATATTGACATGATGGCATCATGCTATTGCTGCAGATTTGTTGGCTGCACATCCATGATGTGAATCTCCCATTCCACCACATCCCAAAGGTGCTCTATTGGATTGAGAACTGGTGACTGTGGAGGCCATTGTACAGTGAACTCATTGTCATGTTCAAGAAACCAGTCTGAGATGATTTGTGCTTTATGCCATGGCATGTTATCCTGCTCGAAGTACATCCTGTGGTCATAATTGGATGGACATGGTCAGCAACAATACTTGCATTGACAAAATGCTCAATTGATTCTAATGGGGCCCAAAGTGTTCCAAGAACATATCCCCCCACACCATTACACCACCAGCCTGAACCGTAACGGCAGGATGGATCCATGCTTTCATGCTGTTGACGCCCAATTCTGACCCTACCATCCAAATATCGTGGCAGAAACTGAGACTCCAGGCAACGTTTTTCCAATTTTCTATTGTCCATTTTTGGTGAGCCTGTGCGAATTGTAGCCTCAGTTTCCTGTTATTAGCTGACCAGAGTGGCACTCTGTGTGGTCTTCTGCTGCTGTAGCCTGTCTGCCTCAAGGTTGGACGTGCTGTGCATTCAGAGATGCTCTTCTGCATACCTCGGTTGTAACGAGTGGTAATTTGAGTTAGAGGAGAAAGAGGATGTATGATCTCCCTAAAATAGAGGCAAATCTGTCATGGATGAAAAATGTGAGATGCGTTTGCTTATCACCGCATCGTATTCGCCTCAGTTGAGTCTTTCGTGGAATTTACTTGAGCGGGAAATTCACAAAAGGTAAAAAACTATCCCCCAAGTAATCTAGAATGAGTGACGTGATGCACATGTTCACTGTTTAAATGAAGTGAAGTCATTAGTTTTTATTTGAACAACAACTGCATATTGGTTACTTAAAAATTATTACAATTATTATTATTATTATTATTTTTTTAATTTAAGTTCAGTTTATAGTCCAAGTAACTTATCAACCGAAACAACAATAGTTGTCTATGAGAGCATATGTACGCAGACGCGTAGTGTTTCTTTATAAAGTGACATTGCCACCTTCTGGCCTGGCATGCATATTACATAGCTTTTAGATGTTTTTGTGTGAACAAAGATAGTTCGGACAATACTGTCATCGGTATGTGAAAAATAAAGAACAAATCTTCAATTTTGCAGAGTGTGTGCAGTGGCTCAGACCTTGTCTATCTAATAAGTGAGTAAATAAAGAAAATAAAGAAGAGTGATGATGAAAATCAGGAAAGGTATAACGAGAATTAAATGAGAGATTGTAAATATTTAGACTGTATGAAAGAGGAATAAAACAGATGGATGGGAAATGTGTGAGCTGATTTGTTGTTGTTTTTTAAACAGGTGGTATTTGGCCAATGGCCAGATGCTGTTTAACAGGCTTCCCTGAGGAATACGAATCAAAACAGAGAGAGAGCGAGAGAGAGAACGAGAGAACTGTTTGCTGTGGCCCAGATTCCATTCAGTAATTTCACTTTTTTCCATGAGTAAGAAACAGTCCAGCAGCAAACAAAAGCTGGTGGTGTGATCTGAATTAAATAAATAAAAGTTGTAAAGGAAAAATCCCTGCAAAAATCACAAACACTGAAAACATTGGAAACAAATACTTATTACACTGGCTATAGCTAGCATACAAAATGACTAGAAAAGATGGATCATATAATAATTTTGTTGTTCTGGTATACTGTATGTATAAAGCATCTATCTAACTGTTGAAGTGACAACAGAAAAAATGTTAGCTTTAGCTTTTCTACAGCTGAGAGTTTATTTAGTTTGAGTCAGTATTTGAGAAAAGCAGAGTTAAAGAAGATGAACGAGAGTGAAGAATTACACAGACAAAAATTATTTCCACTTTTCTGAAAGGTCAAATACCTAAACATTTTTCTCTAATAACAACACTCACATTGCAAGGAAGTGAGACAGTGACCATGCAATAGCAGTTACTGTATAACGTGTCCTACGGTCTTATAATATACACCAAAATCGATCAGGTGATGGCGCTAAAAACACTGATTTTTGTAAGGTAAGAGCCCGGGGTTTCAAACTAAACGGCCTACAGTTTTTAATTAAATAAAAACAATTCTGAAAGGTCTCAATAAATTGATTCCATTATGCTGGAATAATACTGTATGTAATCATTTTGTTTTTTATAAATTTCCCAAAAATATAAAGTAGCACAATGTTTAGTAAGAATTGTTGAGCAGTAAATCATCATAGACTAATGGAATACTCACACTATGCTAGCCGAACCGTGCCATTTCCTGGTTCGTTTGAGAAGTGTGAGTGATCTGAATTGGGCTCAGGCACGGTTCACTTGGCCGGCCCTGGCCTGTTTGGAAGAGGTGTGCCAGAGCGTGGTTCACTTGGGCTTTGGCGCGGGACGCTTAGTGTGAGTGCAAAGTGCACCTGAGCCCAAAACTGATGACGAGACGTGACTTTTACAGGACTGTTTCATATGGATTTATTAATCATTCTTACTGTTCAATGAACACAAACTGTCATAGTTTATTAAAGAATCAAACATCACTGCACGACAGCTGCACCTTCAGCAAACCTCATAATTCCTGCAGCACGAGGACTTTATGACTGTTTATGAGCATCAAAAGTGGCAGATCTGTTCGGCGAAATATTTGGCTGCCTCCCAAACGCATCCCAAACGACTAAATCAAGAAATCTCCACTGTGCTGAGCGAGAGCACTTACAGAACTGCGCATCATCGATGACGTAAGCGTGCCCAGGCCCGAATGTAATGTGAGTGCAGGCCATTGGGGAGAAAGGAGGGGGGACAAACGTGCTTTGGCCCGGTTTAAGGCAACTGTACATAGTGTGAGTACACCCTAAATTATAATGGCCTTTTTTAATATACTGAATATTACATGAAGAGTTCAGATGCAAAACCCTCTAAATCCATCCGTCATCTTTTCTTGTAAATGAGCATTTTCTATCAGGCTCCTATAATTAGGTTCAGAAGTTTCATTTAATAGAATGGTTATTAGCTAGTGAATAAAATTTATTTATTTATTTTCAAAAATGGTACTTTAGACAATTCTTTGGTTTTTAACAAGGTAGATTTTCTTTTGTGTCAACCAGCTAAATCCACTTCTGCTTTTTTTGCAAAAACCTCTAAATCCATCTATTGGGACAAGAAGCACTGAATTGCACTGAAGATGCAATTAGAAATTATTTACCAAACATAAAACACATTACACAAACCAAATTAAAAATACGTAAATCTGTCAAGTAAGTGACGGTTCATGCTGCTGTGATAAACCAGGGAAAAAGCAGGAGGAAAATGAATAAATTAAAATTGTCAAGTAAGTGCATTAATCAATAACTTTAAAATTGACATTAATTAAATCTTAACAATCTGTTGTCATTTCTGATATTTGGGATTTAGATTTAATGTAAGTAGAACAGTGTAAAAATTGAAATTGCAAAAAATTAAGAGGTATGCCTCTCAGACAATTTTAGAAGCTGTCATTCATTCATTCTCACCATACTTGGGGTCTTGGTCTCTTGTTTATTGGACTCTTTCAAAGTAGCATCGCTGCGCAAAAAAAAAAAAAACTTTATAAATGCATGCTACACTTCCGACTGTACAGTGTGTTTTCTTTTTCTTATAATGCACAGAGTTTTGAGGTAAGGGATGTTTTCACTTGCCATTCACTGACAGTCGGACAGGCTCATCCAGTTCATCAAACTCCGTCTTTTAAAATCGAAAACGGAATAGAAGAGTCTCCTCATAAAAGCCGCCGTATCAGCGTGCTGCTACAATGAAAACATATGATTCGATTCACGCATTCTGATTGGTTCTCGGGACATAGCGTTTTTTGCTACCAAAGGCAAGTGGCGTTTAGCGGCTTTTGCAAACAAACTGTTATTTCTGAATACGCTGACTCTGGGATTTAGATGATTTGAAGCAAATCTATCTGTTGATGGTGTACTACATGCCTAAAGCGTTCACTCAATGTCATTAGCTCATTTTTGGCGAAAGTGCCGTTTAGCGGCTTTTGCATCTGAACTCTTCATATTAATATATACAATAAAGTATTCACATATCATTTTCTTGTTAATTTAATTCACCTTCTTATAAGAACGTTTAGATGTATTTACTAAAAACAATGTGAAATACAACAAAATTATCATTAAACATTCTAATGATACACTGCTCCAAGAAATAAAGGGAACACTTAAACAACACAACATAACTCCAAGTGTTCCCTTTATTTTTTTGGAGCAGTTTATTTAAAAAGATGGCCAAACAATGAGTGTTTGACACCCATGTTTTTCCTTTATATGTTTGGCTATTATTTAATGATAACTATTTTTGGGCTTGAAAATGCAAACCTTTGAACGTGAGATTCAAAGTTTTTTTAAACAGTAATGTTATTGCCTATGTGTAAACTGCAAAAACGTAATTTATTTAAAACGCAGAGATCACACAAATGCATAGTACATATTTACAACATAAACAACAGTGGTGGACTACTGGATTGTCTGTTTTCAGAGTTATAGTGTTCCTTTACAAAGTAACATTGCCACCTGCTGGCCTGGCATGCACAATACAATGGCTAGTATGTTTGTCATGTAAATGTTCCCTTAGTAGACAATAATCAAAGAGGCGGATCATTTACTGGGATGCTTTTTTTCTCACTTTCCTTTGGCTCAGTCACTGATTTATCAGGAGTTGCCACAGTGGATTTATATACAGTTAAATTCAGAATCATTAGCCCCCCTGTATTATTTTTTCCCCAATTTCTGTTTAACGGAGAGATTTTTTTTTAGCACATAATAAACATAATAGTTTTAATAACTCATCTCTAATAACTGATTTATTTTATCTTTGCCATGATGACAGTAAATAATATTGTACTAGATATTTTTCAAGACACTTCTATACAGATTAAAGTGACATTTAAAGGCTTAATTAGGTTAATTAGTCAGGTTAGGGTAATTAGGCAAGTTATTGTATAACGATGATTTGTTCTGTAGACTATCGGAAAAAAAAATAGCTTAAAGTGGCTAATAATTTTGACCTTAAAATGTTTCATAAAAAATTTAAAACTGCTTTTATTCTACACGAAAAAAAAAAGACTTTCTCCAGAAAAAAAATATTATCAGACATACTGTGAAAATTTCTTTGATCTGTTAAACATCATTTGGCAAATATTTAAAAATGAAAAAAATAAATAAAAATAAAATCAAAGGGGGGCTAATAATTCTGACTTCAACTGTGTATATATATATATATATATATATATATATATATATATATATATATATATATATATATATATATATATATATACCATTCCCTCTATGTCACATCTTGCTCAGAATACCTTTCAATATGGTATTTTAGTATCTTGGATTGTTGTGTGTGAGAGCTCCACGACTGCATGTGAGCTGGTTCATGACACATGCATAAACTGAGGAAAATCTACAGTCACTATGCTTTTGCCAAAGGCCAGTTGAAAAGTTCACCACACTCATTCATTCAGTTACATGCCGCAGACCTACTTTAAGACATAACAATGCATTCATACTTCAGTTAATCTTGCTTTTGTGATTAAAGAGCGGAGTTCCATGTTTGGTCGAGACTATTAAAGTCAGCTCATAAATATCTCAGGGGTCCAAACTAGAGTGCAAAATGTTGACTTACTGGGCTAAAAAAAGGTTTTAAAAAATCCCCTCTAAGAATCAAAGCTTTAGGTACAAAGTCTAAACCCAAGTGTACACATCAATTAACATGATGTATTGCTCAGTTTAAGAAAGAGAGGACTAAACTTCACCTCTTGAATTAAGTTAAAGCGCTGTGTGGACCATATGCATCTTACACAGTGGTGTCAAGTAACAAATTACAAATACTCAAACTACAGTAATTGAGTAGTTTTACTCAGGAACTCTACTGAGTTGTTTTTGAAATGTGTACTTTTACTTTCGTTTAAGTCTGGGGTGCCCAAACCTTTTCTTATAACGGGCCAAAAAACAAACTTGATTGAGGGCTGTGGGCCGAAGTTAAACAAATCAAACCTTATTACATAAAATTTGCTCATTTGTTTGCTTATTATTTTGAAAATAACTAGAAAATGTTGCTTTAAAACATATTAAATGATGATGCAGTATACAGATATGGCTACTGCGATTGCGCGAGTGATTTGTAGAAATATTGCACGTCTCTGCAGTAAACCGCTGTAAAAGCAGAACACGGTCTGACACAAGAAATACATAACCAGCAGAGGGCAGTTATGTAACATAGTTAGCATACTGAACTGATATACTGAAGCAGCCAGAGCAAGTGAGCAAAGCGGTGTGAAAAGAGGCACTTTCTTGTGCTTTTTTTTTTTTTTTTCAGTACAGTTTTTTTATAAGATTTTAATAGGCCTAAACAGACAGGTGCTTACAGACACGAGGTTAAGGAGTTGGCTGTCTGGTGCAGTCACAACAACCTGGAGCTCAAAACAGTGGAGATGATAGTGGACTTCAGGAGAAACCCCCCTGCTCTCCCCCCACTGAGCATCATAGACAGCATTGTGGCAGCAGTGGAGTCATTCAGGTTCCTGGGCACCACCATCTCTCAGGACCTGAAGTGGGACACTCATATTGACTCCATTGTCAAAAAAGCTCAACAGAGGCTGTACTTTCTTCGTCATCTGAGGAAGTTTAACCTCCCAAAAGAGCTGCTGAAGCAGTTCTACACCTCCATCATTGAATCAGTCATCTACACATCAATAACTGTCTGGTTTAGCTCAGCTACTAAATACGACCTCCAAAGACTACGTCGAATAGTTCGGACTGCTGAGCGAATCACTGGTACAACCCTTCCTACTCCCCAAGAACTGTACTTATCCAGAGCGAGCAGAAGGGCTGCCAAAATCACTCTAGACCCCTCACACCCAACACACTGCCTCTTTGAACTTTTACCTTCTGGTCGACGCTACAGAGCACTGCGCACCAGAACAAGCCCGACACAGAAACAGTTTCTTCCCTCAGGCAATCCATCTCATGAACACTTGATGATAATAATTGTGGAACCAACATCACTACATGCTATACACTTTTATACACATATACACTTATTTAACAACACACTTTACATGCCAATTTACTCATAACAGCTGCACATATAACATTGTATATAGTAATAAACACGTACATACACTTGTCAATTTGTATATTTGCACTCACTACTTACTTCTATTTTTTTTATATATATATTTATTATCTGTTTTTTGTCCTGTCTCTGTTATCCTGTTGCACTGTAGAAGCTCTGTCACGAAAACAAATTCCTCGTATGTGTGAACATACCTGGCAATTAAGCTCTTTCTGATTCTGATTCTAATTGATCAACTGTGTATTTTTTTTGCCTATTTATTTTGGCAGCTGTGTGTGTTACCTTATACTATATAGTTTAACTGACTGTTAGCCTATTTTAAACTAGGAGCTCTGAACATAATTAGAATTACAATGTATGTCATCAGGGCTCCGTAACAACAGACATGCGGAGCGTGTGTAGCCTAAGGCTGGGGAATGCGCCATTTAAAAACGCATATAGCATATACAGCCAACAAACCAACTTTTTTTTCCATTTGGAAAATTAAAGTTATTAATAATAGTTTTAATAAAGGACTCAATTCTTTTATAAACTATAAAACATCTCTGCAAATTAGGCTAATGCAATACTATATGTAAAAAATTCGAAATGATCATATACTATAGTAGCCTTTAGGATATAAGTCAATATATTGCCTTGATGTTTCTTCACGTGCAGTGGGCACATTGGACCGCGAGTGACCGAGACAGAGAAAAAGAAAGCACAGAAAGTCTAAGTAAAATAAAATGCTTAAGTCATAATCTTTAAATAATGACTTCTGTTAACATGTAAACATAGATTTGTGATTATTAACAATTACTGTAGAGCAATTTAATGCATATTTTCCATGGAGCGATCAACTTGCTGTTTTTATTTGACAGAAGAATAAAAAAAACATGACTAGAAAAAATAGCCATGGATCTTTAAAAGGATTCAGTCAGTGTTTTCGTTTTAATCTAAATTTCTAATTTACGTGAAAAATATCTAGGGCAGACCTATTTATGTTGTTATTTATTTATTATATGATGTTGGACATACAGGTGCGTGAAGATGTTCTATTAATATGTTCTGTATGCTGTTGTTCGCATGTTAAAATAAATCAGTATTTTAAAATGCAATACTTAATGTGTCAGACACTAAATAAAATTGTGTGTGTATATATATATATATATATATATATATATATATATATATATATATATATATATATATATATATATATATATATATATATATATAATTACATATTTATATATAATTAGTTTGTTCAAGTTACTGTTATGTTTTTTGAAAATGTTTAAATTAACTGCCCAGTTTCATGTGTTTTAATTTCATTTAGTTTTTTTTTTTGTTTGTTGCTTGTTAGTTTGTTTGTTTGTTTGTTTTAATTTTACTTACAAAGAACCAAGAATACTATGTTTTTTTTTTTGTTTTTGTTTTTTTTTTGCATGGTATAAAGTGGAATAATTTTCATAGCATAATACTTACTACTTATGAGTACTTTTAGCAGGGCTACATTTTACTCATACTCTAAGTTGTGTTTAAAACAGATACTTTACTCACATTTTGGGGCATTTAATGGTACTTTTTCTTGAGTATTAGTTTCCACCACAGATCTCACATTACTGGCTTCAATCTCTGAAGTCTCTCTCTATGTTACCAGTATAACTTAAAGTGTTAAAGTAACTTTAAGTAAAATAAAGTTAAAATAACTTAAAGTAACTCTTCCATCACTGCTTGCTAAATGCAGCATTGTGATGCTGCTGCATTAAAAATATCTGACAAGTTCAAGCCCTGAGTGCGCAATTGGCACTGAAGCACCTAAACAGTGGCTCTGTGATATTTGTGGAGAATGTCGGAAGTGTACTGTGACACCATTGATGATTTTCCAAGACACTGGCTATAAATAACTGTTTTCATGCTAAAACAACTAAGTGTCAGATCCCTGAGGTTAGCGCAACAAGACCTTTGTCTCAAGTAATCCTTTTAAAGAAAATTAACACAATTTATTTTTTGAAATGCCATGATAACTGTTTCCACCTAAATATAATGTTAAAGCAATTGGTGTAAAATAAAATAAGCAGTTTTCACTAGTAATCAATATACTGAGTTTTTTTGTGAAGGCAAAAGATTTTATTCCTTCATTCATTTTCTTACGGGTTAGTCCTTTTATTCAACAAGGGTCGCCACAGCGGAGTGAACCGCCAACTTATCCAGCATATATTTTACACAGCGGCTGCCTACACTCTCATTCACACAAATGCACTTCGGCTAATTTAGTTTATTAAATTCACCTATAGCGCATGTCACGTAAACACGAGGAGAACATGCAAACTCCACACAAAAATGCCAACTTACCCAGCCGGGACTCGAACCAGCAACCTTCTTGCTGCGAGACAGTGCTAATCACTGAGCCATCGCCTGATTTGCAAACACTTATTTTGCAAGAATTTTGTGAGGAGGTGAAAAATTTCCAGATGCTGACTTTACTTGTTTAAGAAGGTCACACATATTTAATCAGGAGCTGTTGAACTTTAATGTCATGATCAAGGACCAGAGTTTCAATCTTAAAGAGATTTCACACAACAATGAACATTCTGTCATAATTTACTCACTCTTTGTGCCAAACTTTCTATTAAACACAAAAGAAGATATTTAGAAGAAAGCTGCAAACCTAGTAACCATCGACTTCCATAGTGTTTGTTTATCCTACTATGAATGTCAATTGTAGGTTTTTCACTTTCTCAAAATATCAAATAAATAAACAATCTCATAAAAATGTATAACCACATTAGGGTGAGTAAATAGTGAGTACATTTTGGGTGAGCTATCCCTTTACATGATCTACTTAAGAAAAAAAGGCATTGGAAGAGAAGTTGAATAGCCTATATGCCTTAGAATTATTTAACAACTATAAGTCTTTATTAAAAAAGAAGAAGCGAACATGGCATAAACTTGAGTTAATTAACAACTAGGCCTATTTTACATTTAACTTTTCTTTAAATGACACTGTCAGGAATTAAAATGAGAAACCTACTGTATCACTGGGACGGTATACCTAAAGTTTTTATATTTGTATATTAAAGATAGATATTCAGTGATAATTTTGTGCTTTAATTTCTGTGTGAATCCAGTTCTTTTAGAACAGAGATGCACAAAGTGGGGCCCATTGTAACCTTTGATATGGCCCACTATCCCATCAGAAAGGACAGTGAGAATGATGGAGATGGTTGGGGCGGATGCCTTTAACAGAGATCGTCATTTCTAATTTGACAACCTTTTTGTGTGTTTTATTGTTGAGTTACAAATAAAGCAAACTGAAATCATTCGTTCCTTCATTTTCCTTCAACTGAGTCCCTTATTTATCAGGGTTCGCCACAGCGGAATGAACCGTTAACTATTCTAGCATATGTTTTACCCTTTCCACCTAATTTAGCCTTTCAGCTGCAAACCCAGTACTGGGAAACACCCATACACACACACACACTCATACACTACGGCCAATTTAGTTAATTCAATTCACCTATAGCGCATGTCTTTGGACTGTGGGGGAAAACAGAGCACCTGGAGGAAACCCACACAAACACGGGGAGAACATACAAACTCCACGCAGAAATGCCAACTGGCTCAGCCGGGACTTGAACCAGTGACCTTCTTGCTGTGAATCTGAAATACTGTCACTCGACGGCTAGAGAACTATGCAGAAGACATCGAAGAGCAAATCAAGGCAGCAAAAACTACTCTGTAATTCTGTTGAAAATTAGATTGTTTACTTTTTACTGTAGTGAGTTTTATATATATATATATATATATATATATATATATATATATATATATATATATATATATATATATATATATATAATTACGTATTAGCTAATATAAAGCAATGTTTTGTAGTTTTTTTTTTTTTTTACATTATTAAATAAATTAGGAAATTAGCCATGGCAACTATATTAACCTTCGGCCCACAAGCCTTAATCAAGTTTGATTTGTGGCCCTTCACAAAAGAAATGTTCGAACACCACGAATTTAGAGCCTACTGTATATCATTCCAAATCGCCAAACAACGCATACAGTATCAGTGTATACACGCTATTATATCAGTCAGCACATACCCCTTGTCACCACAGCCCGGCGACGGTGAGTTAACTTGATTCAAGCGCTTTGCTCCTCCTTTCCAAACCTCGGAGGTGTTGCGCTCCTGCCATTCAGTAAAAACACAATCGAGTTCCTGAAGTTCAGACGTCTGGCTGGGCGCAAACTGTACGGACCAGGAGACTCCACATATGAGCGCTGGACAGTGATGTGTTGTTAAAGCTTGCCTTCAGGAGAAATGATTCCTGCTTAGGCAATGAAGTAGCCTACAAGCGCAGTCTCTTGTGGATAAAACAACGCGCGCTTGCTTGACGTTTCGTATTTTGTACAGGTAAGCAGTGCAATGATTTAGCCTACTATTTCTTGATATTCTGAATGTAAATAAGAAAAGTTAAATCTTTAATAGACGGATTACAGGTTGCATTAAACATTTCATGAAAACCTACATAGTAAAACAAATCTAGAACTTTGCTTTGACCTTTCAGTTTTGTAGCTGTACAAACACTGCTTTATTGCTTGCAGCTTAATGTCTGTTTTAAATCTTACGAGCTTCGTACTAGGTAAGCTAAGTCAATATGTCATAACGTGCAATGCTGCTTCGGTGATGAATGTGTTTGTTTGTGAGCTAGTTTTGAAGATTCCTCTGATTATCTCATTATCCGGTAGAATAAAACATAAACAACGAATGAATGAAAGTTAACGTGAAGCAATAAATCGTAAGTTATGACTTTAAAGTAGAATCTTAAAGCACAATACCTCTTATTTTAGACAATATTATACTACATGTGCGAGTTTGTTGGGGATTGAATTGACCCTTTAATTAGGGTGGTATTACCCATGCGCATATGTCAAAACACTAGATTTTGGAATGTTTACCACAACATGAAAATTATTTTTATCATTTATTCATCATCCACTCGTTCCGAACGTTAACTCATTTCCGTCGTTGACTTTTTTTTCATACAATGAATGGCTGCCGGCATTCTTCAGAATAACTTGTTTTGTGTTCAACTTAAGTAAATCGCCAAAGGTTTAGAACCACTTGAAATTAGCATTTTTTGGGTGAACTATTCCTTTGAAAGTTAGTCGCGTTCACCTGAGGAAAACACATCTGCCACAGTTCAGTTCACTATAGGCTATCAGACAGAAACAAGTGCTGTCAATCTAATTGCTTGTATAGAGCACAAATAGACGTTATTGCGCAAGAAAAACATCGGCAACACAATCAAACTGCTGTCAGATATATTGCTTTTGTATCAGCATCTCTATTGTATTAAGAGATTATGAAAAAACCTTATTATGTATCGTTTTGTTGGTCTATTGTGAATGCGATATCACGATATTATATCGAATCGCGATCAAATTTATGTCAATAACAATGATAAGCTCTGGACGTTTTTACTCTATTGATCTAAGAGCCAGTCACACTACAGAAATGTGCAACATTGGGAACCTAAAAGTGTGTTGATTATTAGAGAAAAAATTTCAGCTGAAAATATGTTATGCCATTTAATGGACCCTCTACTTTGTGGCATAAGTCGTTGTTGGTGTGTTCTTTTAAATCTAGAAGCATTACCAACTCAACTTATATCGAATTATATATCGTTATCGTTCAATATGGAAAATATTTATTGAGATTGCATTTTTGCAATATCGCCCAGCCCTAGTTTATACAGCTGTCGACTGGTACAACTTGTACAAAATTGACTCTCTTGATTTGCGTAATGTGCCAGAATGTGCTCCTATATATTGCCTTGAAGTCAATAAACTTTTTTTACACACCAAAATTGACAAGTAGTGTAAATTAGTTTAGATTCATGTGGTGTAAAGGAGATTTCGCTCAGTTATTCTGGCTTTTAAACCCATTAATTTCATGCTTCAAAGACTCAGAGGAGAAAGGTTTTTGTGGAGGACTCTATCAAGAAGTACTATGGAGCAAGGGTTGAGTGGCATGCTGAGATTCTGGCCATTCTTTTTTTGTGATTCTGAATAGTTTTGTAAATCCTCCTCAGCTGTACGCCTCTTTCTTGTGCTCAGTGGTTGGCAAGAGGTCTAAAGGAGATGTTGAAATGCTCGTAACCTTTAAATGTCAACTAGATTATTAAAACACATTTGGTGTAGCATCTGTGAAATTACCTGTTATGTAGTTTTGAACAAAATCAGAGGTTTCAGAAGGGATTTTTTGCAGCGACCATTATTGGTTTAAAAAAAAAACATTCAAATAACCACCTTTTCATTAGTTTCAAGAACATTTTTGTAAACAAAAAAAAAGTTTTTCCAATTTTATTTAATGGAAAACTTGTTCTTTATGAAACCAGAGATGAAATTTGCTTTTTATTATTCAGCAAGTCATTAAAAAAAAAACTAATTTTACTGACAGGAACCCGATATGCTTATCTTAAGATCCAAATGTACAAACTTTTTAAACTCCAAAGAACCTCATAAGCAACTCAAGAACTTTACTCTCTCTTGGAGAACCTGTGATGTTTGAATGAACTTTTACTGTAGGTATTTTCAACGTATTGCACAACCACGTTTATAGTGCACTCACTGACACTTGGAGCAGAAAACCCAAGTTATTATTTGTTTGCTTCATAGATATTGTTTATGAATGACGTCAAAGCACTCCAAGCACCAGCTGCGTTAAATCCGATCCGTTATTAGTAATCTGGGCTCCATTCCTTATGTAATGTGTGATAATAACTGCAGTACGCATGTTAACACGTTCCTCTCGGTTTGGTTGGAGATCAGCTGGCAGTCAGCCAGTCATCATTCGGGATAGGCAAACACTGAGGGGGCACTCAGGCTATGAAGGAGGGATGAGCGTATGAGAAAAGCAAAGACAGAGATACAGAAGGAGAACAAGCAAACATTCCTGACTCTGTGTCTCGGCAATTTAATTAAAGGGGTTGGTAGGATGTTATACTGGGCATTCGGAGATGAAGGCTTAACCCCCCCTGGCCAGGCTTGGACTAATCCCAAAGGTCAGCTAATAAGTGCTCGGGTCATGCCACCATGACAACTAAATAGGGGAGTATCTCAGAAGAAGCTTCCCAGTCGTAGTTAATAACGCCATGATGGACGTTAAGACACAGCGAGCAGGAATAAGTGTGTGCAGATGCTGAGTGAAGAATGACTTTAGTTAGACCATGGTAAAGTCAAGTGTCTGACATCTGATGATTATTTACTTATCGAAACCCAAAGATCTGCGCTTTTGTGTCTTGTGTGCAACTTTAGCTGTTGTTAAAGGTCAAAAACACGACACTTGTTGTTTGGTTTATGCCAATCGCTCAAAATCACTCAAATCTGTTGCAGAAGTAGTGACTGCCAAAAAAACAAACCCTCCTCCTCCCATTAAGACAGGGATTTGATTTTCTCTTGGTTTCTTAGTTCTTGAAGTGTTGAGCAAACAAAGAGTCGCAATACAAGTGTATTATACATGGAACAATGGAACAACATTTAAACCTATTAATGTCAGAAAGCAATTTTAATGTCAGTCATTCAGAAGTTGTACAGTACATCCAACAATTTAACTGGTTTGTATTACTGGTTTTAAAAATCACTTCCCCATAAGCACAGCTAGTTGATTTGCAGGTAAATGCTGGAAATGCTAATATTCAAGTGTAAACATTTGAAAACCGAATCATCCATTCATAAAATAAAACACCAACCTAACCAAACAGAGAACCAATCATATATTGGATGGTCTCTAACTCTTTATAATCATGAAGAAGTTGTACGTCCAACAATTTAACTGGTATGAATTACTGGTTTTAAAAATCACTTCCCCATAAGCACAGCTAGTAAGGAAAAGCTCATGTTGTGGCTTTAAGGATTTATTTCATGCATGTTCTGCCATGGCGTCCACTTGTAAAAACACAGTTTAGAGTGAAACCCTGCTGTGTGTGTGTGTGTGTGTGTGTGTGTGTGTGTGTGTGTGTGTGTGTGTGTGTGTGTGTGTGTGTGTGTGTGTGTGTGTGTGTGTGTGTGTGTGTGTGTGTTTGACCATGAGCCAAGTGAAGACAAGAATCAATGCCAAAAGAAACAAAGGAATAAAAACATGCATATAAAGCATGGCAGAAGTCTGTGAAGTGCTAGAAAGAATAAGATTGGATGCTGTACATAAAATACTATACAAAACTATACTATACAAATATGTCTCTTCTCAACATACTGTTAGAAACCATGTAATATTTTATATTGACCTTTTGTCATTTTCTGCAAATAAACGCTGTAAGGGCGTATGTATTTTACTGAAGTGAGCATTTAAAAAAAATAAACAGTTCATGTCAAGAGAAGCTCTATTTTTTAAAACTACAGTAAGAAGCGCAGTGAGGTGCTTATGGTGCATTTTACACAAAACGTTGAGCGCTTATTGTTTTTTAAATAATCCAACACCTACGGCTGATTTATACTTGCATGCCCTGCGCATAGCTGTGCATTTATACTTCTGCGTACTGTTTGTGTTGCTCTGCAGTAACACTTCCAAAACACTAGCTGGCAGAAGGTTTTTATGTTCTTCTGTGTTGAGTTTTTTTGTGGGTGTTTTGTTTTTTTGTGATTGCTACAAGTAGCTAAAAGTCGCTCATTCAGAGGCGGGAATTGTTGGATGTGCAACAATTTTAATCATAAGGTAAACACAAAACAAAAGTTTCCATTTCAAGTTCCTTTTGTGACTCGACACTTAGTAACACTCACTCCATCGGGCTTGCGGCTCTCAGCACCACCCACGCTAGTCACCAGTACCAAGCTGAACAATCATAGAGTTACATTTTGAGGCTTTGCGACCTCGCGAAGACTGCGCCGGACCATACACATGAGCATGACGAAGAAGTATAAATCAGCCTTTAGAGAAGCCCTTACAGGTGAGCATTTTTAGACTTTCAGCTGCGCAAAAACACTATGGCATGCACAGATAAATGATACTATTATCATGTAAAATTTGAAAAGGGTAAGCTGTTTTTACATAGCAGCAGCACAGCCAATAGTGTGAGTTTAGGCTGGAGTTAAATATTCAGTTGCCCTATAGAAAATCAAAAGAGCGCTGAGGAAACCTCTTTGGAAACAGTCATTATTTATTTTATTTTTTGGGATTAAACTGCAGACTGCATCACGGCACTTAAATCATCCTAGGTGCAGTAAAAAGGCTTCTTCAACTTTCTAACTTTTTTTCTTTCTGACTATGAGCTGTAACATCTTGTTATTCGCTTGAGGATAGAGAGTTGTGTCGTTTGGCCGCGTCTGCTGGGTGGTGTTCAGGTTTTCACAAGTTAAGAACAGCAAACATCCGTCTAACGTCTTTCAAATGCAGGCGCTCAGGAGACTGTTTGATCAAAGATGATCTGTTTCTCCTATTACTTTGCCTGATGCAGGACTTATATTAAAGTTTTAATAAAAACATTTTTAAAAATGCTGAGTAGCGTTGTGGTGTTTTAAATAGACCATTATACAGTTCTATGTTAAGTAAAATATCAGAATGTACTAAAAGACAGATTGAGATACATCAATGTGGAGCCAACGTTTTACACACAGTAAAACACACAGTGGGGGAAATAAGTATTCAACATGTCACTATCTTAAAGATGCCTCTCGTATGGAGAATGACATCACATGTGTTGCTTAGGTGTGATTTTTATTTATTTATTTTTTTTCACAGACTTCAACAGAGTGTAAAAATCTTGATAGTTCTGTGGGTCTCATCTATCAAATTTGATCTTTATTTTGTATTTTAAATTGGATTCAAGTCAGGTGATTAGCTGGGCCATTCTTCAGCTTGACTTCTTTCTCTGAAACCATTTGAGTTTCCTTGGCTGTGTTTTGGATCATTGTCTTGCTGAAATGTCCACCCTGGTTTCATCTTCATCATCCTGCTAATGTAGATGTTGGACTGAAGCAACTACAGTTAGTTTACAATGAGGAAGGGCAGAGGGTTGCTGAACAACTACTGAGAGATTTCAGCTGCTGTCTGGGCTTTACTGCCTTTCTACACCTCCCTTTCTTCATGTGTTTAGTACTTTTTTCCTGTGTCATTTTATTTTATAACGCATAACTTAATTTGTATACTTATTAGATTTGTTTTCTTTGCATATGAATTTCTTTGGCTGTTATCAACATCTGGGGAATTTTTCAAGTCAACAACATCTTTAGAAATATGTTTTCTGAAAAAAATGGTCACGTGTTCAATACTAATTTCCCCCACTGTATATATATAATTGCACTTTCTTTCTAATCATCAAAAAAATCTGTTTCTATAAAAATATTACAATTTTCAGCACTCATTATATTAGAAAATGTTTACTGATTTATTGGTTGATTTCTAAAGGGTCATATGATACTATACGTTTAATATTCAGCTTTGCAAACGCATAAATCACATTTTAAAATTTATTTAAAAGGCAACATTATTTTAAATACTAATAATATTTCACAATTTCACCTTTAATGCAACTTTTGTGACTTTTGAAAACATTTAGTGTTTATTAATTAATTAGGTAAACTTGTTTATTACGTAGTTAAGTAACATTAAATTAAGCCTAAATTAAGCAATAATTACTACATGATGTGAATGTATCTCAATATGAAGCTTGAAAATATTGAATGTTTCATATTGATTCGCAAGTAAATGCTAGAAATTCTAATATTCTAATGTAAACGTTCGGAAACATAATCAACCATTCATAAAATAAAACATCAACCTAACCAAACTTAGAGAACCAATAATATATTTAAAGTGGTCTCTTACTCTTTAAATCATGTTTGAACAGTCTGTCTAACTGAAAAAGCTCATTTTTATTTTATTGCATAAAACAGAAACATTTTCTCAAGAACAGTTAACTGCTTTTAAGCATTAAAGTCAATGGTGTCCTAACAACATTAGATCCCACTGACTACAAAAAAGCTTTTGTGTTGCACAGAAGAAAGACAGTGATACATTGAGCGAACGATGGCAGAATTGACAAAGTTTTGAGTGATTAAATCATCTGCACATTCACGCGGCAAAGTCACACAATCAACTTGTGAACACTAGAGTCACACTGAGGTCACCGATACATTAATTTTGGCTGTGCGCGCTTAAATCGATCAATGCAGCAATTGAACTGTCTCAGAATAAATTCATCAGCAGACTGCCAGGACACGATCAGATAAGCCTTTAAAACACATACACACACACACACATTGCACACACTGTCTTTCATTGCTTTTCATTGAGCTGCAACCATACACAAACAGAGTAGTGTGCTGAAGAGTGATGGAGGGCTACTCTAGTATTTAGTTACTTTAGCCACGCTTACACCATGTCTACACATTACAAAGAAGCGCTGCATCTTTCAAAGGAGGTAAATGTTCTTCTAGTGAACCCCAGTAGGAACAGGTCGGGACAGGCAGGCAGAGAAACCGATTTGGTCTTGTTCCAGCATACCTTATCATCACTGAAGCTGAACCGGCATTCATTTGTTTAATTTAATGGGCTGCTGAATGTAAATAGATCTGCTATGTAACTCCAGACAGCGCAATACGATGATATATATAATAAACAGTTTTTCATTTTATATTACGCTCTATCCTTTATTTCAAAAATTCATTGTTTACTCTAAGGGTGCACTCACACTAGGCTATCCGAACCATCCCTGGGCGCATCTTCCGGTTCGTTTGACAAGTGTGAGTGCTTCGAATCGGGCCCAGACACAGTTCAGTTGGCCGGCCCTGGCTCGGTTGGAAGAGGTGTGCCATATCGCAGTTCGGTTGGGCTTTGGCGTGGTATGCTTGTAGTGTGAGTGCAAAGTGTGCCTGAGGCCGAAACGGAAAACGTGACGTCACTTTTAAGGGACTGTTTTATATGGATTTAGTAATCATTCTTACTTCTCAATGAATGCAAACTGTCATAGTTTATTAAAAATACAAACCCCTCACTGTCTGTGGCCATCGTTTGGATAACCGCAGGTAGAAACCAATGCAATTTTATGACAATTCGTAACTTTTTATTTAGTGGCTAATTCGTATTCATTTGTACTATCTCATTTGTACATTTTAGTACAATTTGCTCATTCCCAATGAGAGGTAGGTTTAGTGGTGGGGTTTAGGGACATGACAGTTTGCTTGGTAGCTCGCCAGGTATGGTGTTGGACTTTGGTGGTGGAGCAGGACTGGGGTTTGAATCTGGAAAAGGATGGTTTCAGAAAAAAGTTAAATGAAACCTAAAAACAGCAGTCTAATACTTTGGTAAAAGCACTATACGGCAGTGATGGCTTTTCTCTTCTACTTTGCTTTTGAAAATACTTTTGGTTGGGTTAAGAGAAGGGGCTGGGTGGGACAATAGAGTAGGGTCTGTCTGCAGAGGGTGTAACTTGTAGTAGAGGTGTAACTTGACGTTACTGAGACGCATGTTGCCGGCAAGATGGCGCTCTATCCATCACAGTTATTAACATGAAAACCTGCCCCAATCCTAAACCCAACCATTATAGTTATTAATGTCTACACCTTCCCCAACCCTAAAGCCAACGGTCACAGTTATTAACCGTGATGGTTGGGTTTAGTTGTGGACTTAGTATAGACGTTATTAAGTCTATACCTACTCCACTGTGCACAAACGGCCACGAGTTGGAGGCTTTCATACTTGACACGCTCGGTACTGTTATTTGCAACCACAGGAGTTGACCCCGAGTAGGCTAACTATCAACAAAACGGACAAAGAAGTCAGCGAATGGAGTTGCGTGAATGAACATAATAATATATCATTAAATAGGATGTGGATAAATTTGAAGAAAACGATTGAAACGTTTGCTGAAAATGTACTCTGGAAAGTATTCTTGCCAACAACATGACGTTGTGACATCTCACATGGTTCAATGCGATCTCGATAACTGCAAGTTACGCCTCAGACTGATACTCTTGTAGTAGTATGCTAAAATGTACATAGCAGTTTCGTAAATGGCACTTATGAGAAAATGGCCTCCGTAACATATTTGAGATCGCCAAAAAAATGTACATGGCAGTCTCTAGTTAATTTGCGAACACAAAAACTGCAAGAAGACGTAGCAACCAGTACATATTTCTTGCATCTCAAAAATGTAGCTCTCATCTCCAATGAGCCTGGGTGAAAAACGTTTATGAAAAGCATTGTATTGTTGTGCATGCTTCAATCAAAAAAACTAATTTAAATATTCGTCAGCACATCCCTCTTAGCATTAATTAGCTATGAGTACGCCCACACCAAATCTGCACACGCAGAATTCCGCAGATTTTGAGCCCATCATTGCTTCTGTTTATTTACTTGTGTAAATGTGTAAATTTATATTTATTCAGTTTATACATTAATTTCAGTAATATTATTGACTAATATGAAAATGTTAATATAATTTATTCACAATACAGTTTGTAAAGTCATATTTTCTCTCTTTTAGTAGATATATCATATGAGAGACTTGCTTTGTTTACCAAATAAAGTGGATCTAATTGGATTTGCATTGTAAACATTAAATACAAGTTCAAAAGGTATTACTAATCATTTC
This sequence comes from Danio aesculapii, assembly GCF_903798145.1. NCBI lineage: Eukaryota > Metazoa > Chordata > Actinopteri > Cypriniformes > Danionidae > Danio > Danio aesculapii. Next base: position 26,633,783 of record NC_079456.1, on the reverse strand, counting down.
ATATATTAAGGTATTAGTTATGATACTCCCAAAGTCATTCCACATAAATCTGCAGATTTTTAACAAAATTCTGCACAGAAATAGCAAAAAATGTCCGCCTGGCCCTAGCTATGAGGAAATGATGTGCAAAAATAAAGCTCCGCCCCCCACTAAATATTCAGTTTCAGTTGGAAGTACATCAACATAATGCAATAAAAGTCTCAGCAACTTTCAGTTCACGCAGACTTTAAACTACAATTTCATGAATTGCAATTGGTCAATTATTTTGGGAAAAGAAAGATCTAAGTATTTTCTTTTCTGTAAGGTTTTAAGGTATCTGATTTTTGTCTGTATTTGTTTGCGTTTAATCAAGCTCATAAAAATTAATAAAAATATGTAAATATATATATATTAGTATTTGGTAACTATCGGTTATCTGTATTGACAAAAATCAATCAAATTCAGTGCAACTCTAGTGCTGATGAAATTTGAACAATTTTTACATGGTCTACAATACACATATAGAGCCAAAAACAAACTGTACTTGTGCCGATACACACAAAGTCTTAGTAGTATTTTGATTTGTCATTCCTTTGCGTTTTAGACCGTATCATTGGAGTTAAACATGTATAAAACCTGACGATCATCTAAAGAACTTCTTGTGTTTCAGTGGAAGCGAGGAAATCTGACCTTTTCAACCAGAGAGATCATATGCTCAGTATCACAAATGTGATTATTTGATTTATGACAAAGATATTGTGCATAGTGGTTCTATATTTCAGATGCGCTTGAATTAGTGCTTTTAGATTTGGTCTGTAGAGCCCCTGACACACAGCTGAAAACACAGCTGGTCAGAAGATAGGACACCCCCTGCGGGGCAACAAGGGGGCGGTGGGCCGATTTGTTCCAGCACGTCCCAGCTGGGAGATATTTCCTACAGTCTTTCTTACGGTCTATTCAATCAAATTAGTTTATCAACTTTTAATTCATATTTCCATATTTATTGGAATTATGAAATATTTAGTTGACCTTTAATTGGATTTAATTCTAATAAGTTATTGCTTTCTGTGCAGCCACTTTATATAATTATTTGCAGTCATTTTGTAGCTTATACTGATTTAATATTGCTTTTCTCTCTGTCTAGTTCAGTTCAATTCATGTTACATGTTGGGTTCACATTTAATCTGAATTCAAATCAAAATCAATTCAATCTGCTTAACTTTCCTGACTTTGTTGTATGCAAATGGTTTTCAAACAAAGCCATTTTCTCTCCCACTCACGTAATTTTTGTTTGAATTCACATTCAAATGCCATTTAATTTAATTTCAATATAATTCAGTTAACTTTTCATTCACATTGGTCACTTCTAAATTCAAATGATTGCTTTCCATGCAGTCGTTGAATGGTTTAATTTTAATACGTTTTTTCCCCCTGTGTTGATCGGTTCAGTTAAATTCATGTTAAACTTGTTCACATTAAATTCAGATTCAAATCACTTGAAATCTGAATCTTTTCTGGGAAATGTATTGCTTGATTTAAAATTGTTTAGTGAAAGTTTTTGCTCCCGTTCAGTTCACACTATTTTCATATCCAAATTCAGATTAAAGCTTTCTGGGGTCCGTTCTTCATACCTCGCTTAAATAATCTAAGATGATTTGACAGATCCTGGATCTTTCAATCTTGATAACTGATATTTGGCTAATTTTGTTCTTCTAACAAGTTCGCAAATCAGATTAAAATGTCTGGATGAACTAATCTGAGATCGCTGCGTGTGTTGTGAAGGACAGATCTATCGATTCTCGAAATCATGATCTGCAATGCAAAGATTGGCTGACGGCACAGCAGCGTAATGACATCATCTGATTAATATTCAATTATCCATGTGAGCAAAATTACATCAAATTTGTAGTAAACTGTTTGTTAAATATGAAACGCAATAACTTTCCACATTTTTTGTTGGCTGCAGGCTTTACACTCTCATGTGTCGAGTATTTAGCAAGTTATCGCTATTATTTTACAATAAGAGTGGATTTTCTTTATTATAGTAGCATAGACCTATTTAAGTTTCTTAATCAGTGAAAGCATTTACTGGCTGTATAAATTAATTTTGCGTCAAAAAATCATTTTGATAACAGTAAAAGAGTGCAACTTTTGCAAAGCATCAATTCAAAAAAGCATCACAGTCAATTAGCTGTCAAAACATGTGCATGACTGCGTAAATTACTATTCCTAAAAAAAATAAGTTGAATATTGTGCATGTCTATTATCATACACAAATTGTACTAAAGCTGGTACACAAAATTGTGCCATTTGTATTTAATAAGTCCATATTAATAAATGTTCTCTTTGAACACCTTGGGGAGAACCACCTCGTGACAGTCTCTTAATTCAGAGTGCAGATTGCATAAGTTTTATTTATATATATTTTAAACTTCTATGAAATATATATGCTTTTGTTTACTTTAAATGTACATATATAAATTTTTAACTATTTTACTATTTCTCAGGTGTATATAACAACTACTACTTTAAAAAGATATCAGAATTCGGTCCATACTTTCAGTATTACCTTTGCTTGAAAAGACCCGATCGAATCCTGTTTATATGAAATCTGTTTGTTAGGTTTGAGCTATTAAAACTGTTGCTATGACAACAACACTCGGACGACTTTTGAAGAACAAAACGATCCTGGATTGTGTCAAATAGTCAATAACCAAATCCAGCTCATTGATTAATCCAGCTAGTTGAGTAATCCACGTACGAAGAACAGATCCAGTGGCGTATTGTTTCAGTTTATTTCAGTTCACTTCTCTTTCACATTCAGATGATTTTTTGATGCATTATTTTATGCTCTAATTGAGTTTGTTCTAATAAAACAATCCACATTTTAAGCTGCGTTTACACTACTGAATATTGCAGAATGAATGAAAACTCTCCTCGTTCAGACTGATGTTTTTACTGTTTTTCATAAATACAATTTTGACCACACTGTACAGCGTAAAACATTTGATACTTGACCGTTCGCACTAACTGGGCCAGCGTATATATGTCTTTTGGTTGAGCAACGGTTATGTGAGTGTAGCTTGACAAATCAGGGAATGATATGCAATAATCTTTCAAAACGCTTGGTTTTCACGATTCAAAGTTTCTGGTTAGTGTGAACACCAGATGTAATTGTAACAACTGTATTTTGAAAACATAAACACTAATGTAAATGGCACCTTCATTTCAAATTTGAGTCATTTTGATGGTTGGTGGTTTAATAATGGTACGGTGTGACTGTTTGAGTGCAATAGTTTTTGGGTTTTGCACCGACGTTTTACACCTGTGCAGCGTGAATGAACACGTGACGACACCTGCTAAACTCTTTGACACTAAACCAATGGTAAACATCATTAGCACTCAGGGTTTTGACTGTTGACTGACACTAGCGCCTACAATCTGTGTACTTGCAAATGACTCATGGTATTATGATCTGTGGCATCGAGCCAAAAAAGTGTTTCACTTGACACCCAGCATGTTGCGTACTCCACTGCAGTAGACTGAATGACAATATGGAACGTGCTAACTTGAATAACTTGCTGCTCGAATGTGTTTAGCAGGTGTGCAAATGTTGAGTTGGTCAGATAAATATGTGTGTGTGGTGTGAGTGTGTTTGTTTTTCTATGAGAGATGTCAAGGAGAAAGCTGTTATTGTTACACATGGATTTCATGTGAAGGGAAGCCAAAAAACAAAGAACTAAACCTGCAGAAAGACACACTGTCAAGGACAGAGAGTTCTCTGCCTCACTACAGTTTGACAAATATTACAGCGGTTGGACAACATAATGTGCTTTTTTAGGCAGCAATGTAGTTGTTTAGATTGAAACTATGCAGTTTATTTATAAGGACAAGGCCTATTTTAAATATTTATCATTTTGGAGATTCAGTGGCTATTAGCTTGTCATTGAGCAGAGCAAAAAGGTTAACGTTCTGCTACAAGATGGCGACAGAGACAACCTAATAAGGGCTTAGGGGAGGAAAAACTCCAAAAATGTCAAAGTTTTACAGCTGATCTAATCATTACAAATCAGGTAAGTGACATTTTAAGTCGATTTCTCACTTTTGTATGTTGTAGTGCTGTATTTATACCACAGTAATCTGGTAGTGTTTGCTTTGCTTTGTTAATTAATTAGTTGCGATATCCCGATTGCAACAGAGAAATACTGGGAAATCTCTGTACATTGATGGCATTTCATGTCGTTCAGCCTTATAATCATAAGATGTGAGCAAAATCACCTGTTTTGTCCTCACTTTAAACAGTATGCTAGAGAATCATTCAAATACTAGCTCTAAAGTGATGTTGGTGAATTAGTAATGGTTTCTGTTGTTTTGATCGTCAGCTGCAGATGTGAATGAATGGCGAAAGAAAGTAGTTCCTCGTATAAAATGATTTTTAGACTCTCCGTGTTTGATTTTCTTTTTTATAATCACAATTATGTCGTCAAACTGTTGTTAAACAATATATATATATATTAAAAATTGTCAAAATTAACACAATATTCACAATACAAAACAATATTAGTCACAATATTGGAGTACAGTTTTTATGCCTTTTTTGCATGAAGTTACAATGAAAAGTGACAGATGCTTTCATGAAATATAAAGAATCTAACTCACCATGAGGGGACCTATTTTGAAAAAAAGTCACTTTTATAAGGGGTTTAAACACATTTGTGTGCCAACAGTCTGTGAATATAGCCAGCTTGTAATGATAGAAATTTATAAATAGTTTTTTTTTTTATTATCACACTGCATAAAAAAGTGCAGAAATACTTTGATCGACATTTTCCTTTTGTACGTGTCATCTGAGCGGGAAAGCCCTGCCCATTAGTGATGAGCTCTTCTTCATAGGAAGTCAGTCTTGTTTTTGAATCTGCCACTATGCTGACACATTGGCATTTGTAGCTCCGTCCTCTTTTGAAAAGAGCACAATCTCATTTGAATATAAAGCGACAGTCACTAAAATTGCACAACTGAGATTAAAGCCTCAAAGGGGTCGTTATAAAACATTACACATTTGTGGACAACAAAGACTTATTTATATCCTGTAAAAAGGGGCATAATAGGTTCCCTTTAAAGCTGCTTATACAACTCCTTAAAGCTCAGTATGAATTCATAACCTTTACAATATTAGAGAATGACTTAATTTTATCTTTTAATATATGGGTGAAAATCCTCTTGATGTCTTATTCAGATTTTGTTTCACAATTAAATTAATTAATAGTCATCCAGATATTTTTATTGTAAAATATTTTGTACTAAATTACCATACATAGAAAGGCGCAGAATGAATGTGAATCATGTGCACACAATGTCATGGCTGCAGATTATGCTACCTGACAGCATGCTAGACATAGCAGCAACACCATTACGGCTAATCCAGCAGCAAATGCGCTCCTCTTTCAAATGCAGCCCTTCAGAAAGAAATGTGCAGCACAAAAGGAAGCTAAGAACGGCAGAATGACATCCTTCTTAAACACACCCATCTAAAAATACCTCTCGTGCCAGACATGCTATAGTTTTTTTCAGTCGCTCTGGTGCATTTTTCACATTATAAATGACATTTTTAAAAACCAATCTTCACATTACTTGTGTGCATCATAGAAGCAGTTTCTTGTTGTTTTGAACAAGTTGTGTTTGCTTTTGTATATTCAGGCAGCTATTTACATTTCCTACATTATCAATTGCTAATGTCATGTTGCTGAAAACGTATTTTATAGTTCTCTGTGCAGTTGTCGAACCCCTCATAACATCTACTCCTCAAGTCATTGAATGCACAATAGTTAATCTAGTTGTCATACTTAAACTTTCAGGAATATTTTTGAAACATTTCTCAATTCATGTGAATCTTGACTTTCGGATGGATGGAAAAATGGATTAAATTAATTTATTTCCTCAAAATTCTACTAACTAAAAGATTTTTTGAAATTGTTGCAAATTATAAGTATTCACACTTTGCTGTGAAGCTCTAAATTGAGCTCAGGTACATTCTGTTTCCACTGATCAATCTTGAGATGTTTCAGCAACTTAATTGTAGTTCACCTCTTGTAAATTCAGTTGATTGGACATGATTTGAAAAGGCATACACCTGTCTATATAAAGTCCCAGGGTTGACAGTGCATGTCAAAGCACAAACCAAGCATGAACACAAAGGAATTGTCTGTAGACCTCAGAGACAGGGTTGTCTCGAGGCACAAGGCTGGGGAAGGTTACAGAAAATTTTCTGCTGCTCTGAAAGTTCCAATGAGCACAGCGGCCTCCATCATCCGTAATTGTGGAAGATGTCATGAAACTTCATGGAAGATGTTTGGAACCATCAGGACTCTTCCTTAAGCTGGCCAGCCATCTAAACTGAGTGATCGGGGGAAAAGAGATAGAAAAATAGACAGATAGAAAGAGATGGACAAAAAGATTGATGGATGGGTAGACAGGCAAAAAGACAGACTGATGGACGGATGGACAAAAAGATAGATGGATGGCTGGATGGATGAACAAATAGACAGAAGGATGGGCAGATGGACGAACAGACAAAAAAAGAGATAGAAAAATAGATAGACAGAAAGAAAGATGGACAAAAAGATTGATGGATGGATAGACAGACCGACAAAAAGACAGACTGATGGACGGACAGACAAAGTATAGACAGACAGATGGACGGACATATAAAAAGATTGATGGATGGACAGACAAAAAGATAAACAGACAGGCAGAATGATGGACGGACATACAAAAAGACAGAGAGACAGACAGACAGACAGACAGACAGACAGACAGAGATAGATAGATAGATAGATAGATAGATAGATAGATAGATAGATAGATAGATAGATAGATAGATAGATAGATAGATAGATAGATAGATAGATAGATAGATAGATAGATAGATAGATAGATAGATAGATAGATAGATAGATAGATAGGCAGTCACCTTTGTAACAGTATATGACAGGCTGGCGTGTGTCAGCGGCATGTGTTAGTTGGTCTACTTTTGTCTTGTTAAGTTTCTCACATTTCACTCAGAAATGCAGAATCTCAGTGGATGTGCTTGACTAGCAGGTGCGCACATGCACACAGAGTAGACTGTAACATGAACTGCCTGCTGCCTCTGGGCAAAGCTGAGGCTGGATGGTGCACCTTTATTGCACCTAATCCTGTTTAAGGCACTCTCCACCTTTTAGTGTCTTTTGTGTGTGTTTGAGAGCGTCTTTGTCTGGAGGATGGGAAGTGTGTGAGTTTGTATAAACGCTACAGCTGAAACTACTTGTTAAGTGCATCTAATTATGGTTATCTTATAATCAACCAACAAAATCTGATCCCCCTTATACTTTTTTGGTTCTTGTCAGTGTAGCATTAATGAATTGAACAACTTGTCTTTGTTTTCTGTTTAGTTGAGTCTGTAGAACATTCCTGAGTTTGTTCTTTCCAGATTCCATTTCTTCATATTTGTGATTTTAGTGCACATCAGACTAGAGCAAATAAGCTTCTGTAGTTTGAGGAGGCTTTGTTGAGGTTGAAGTGAAAAGTCACAGTTGCCCTGATCAATCTGTTTTGGATTTTAAATAAGCCACATGGTCATGAATGTGATTCAAGCATGCGTAAACACAAACAGTCGCTTACGGGCATGCACACACTTGCGCAGAATCCACATTTAAGTGCAGATGCCTGTTTCTCTTTTGGTTTCCCTCCCTCAAGTCCTCCCCCTACCCTAATCACAAAACAGTTACTTAATGGGAGCTTGCTGTCAACCGGAGAGACTGCACCAGTGCATTCTGGGTAACACAATCCAGCTGTGCGCAGGAGTTGCTGACGGAAATGTGTATTTACTTGTATGTGTGTGTTTAGCTTTGAGTAATATCATGACAGTAGCATTTTATTTAAGGAAACGAGAAGTCACAACTCTCTAATAGTAATAGCAACTCTCTAATAGTAAATGTTAACCTATGAGTGTGTTTGTGTGTCCCATATTTTACAACTGCAGCTTAATTGGTCAACTGAAACTGTCAAGCTCATGACAAAGAGCTAAGATTTACTAGTTGTTGCAAATTACCATGTAGCTGCTAGCTACTAAAATAAGACAAACGTTAACTGTATTTCAATGTACATGTAATATTTTTTGCAGTAATGTGGCTAAATATCTAGGAAAACAGTTAAATACACTGCAAGCTACAAACTTTAGCAACTGTAGCTAAATAGTTAATTAGTAGTGTGTGGACTAACCGAACATCAAGCCACAATTATCTACACTACAAGCTACTAAAGCTACTAAAAACAAGCAGTTAGCTACAAGCTACTTGTAAAGTGTTGCTAAATATTTAATTAGTAGTGTGTGGAGTAACCGAACATCAAGCAACAATTAGCTACACTACAAGCTACTAAAACAAGCAGTTAAGCTAAAAGCTACTTGTAAACTGTAGCTAAATATTGTATTAGCAGCATGTGGAGTAACCGAACATTAGGCAACACTTAGCTATACTACAAGCTACTAAAACAAGCAGTTAGCTACAAGTTACTTGTAAACTGTAGCTAAATATTTAGCAGTCGGTGGAGTTACCGAACATCAAGCAACAATTATCTACACTACAAGATACTAAAAAAAGCATTTAGCTGCAAGCTACTTGTAAATTGTAGCTAAATATTTCATTAGCAGTGTGGAGTAATCGAACATCAATCAACAATTGACTACACTACATGCTACAAAAAACAAGCAGTTAGCTACAAGCTACTTGTAAACTGTAGCTAAAAATGTTATTAGCAGCATGATGTAGCTAAATAGGCCTATCTAGTATATAAGTTAGTTACACTACAAGCTGCTAGCAAACTGTAGGCAAAAATGTTAAAGCATGTACTGTAGTACAGCTAATTTTTAGCAAAACAGTTGGCTACAATGCAAGCTACTAACAGTACAAAGTTACCTGCTCTTCTACTACTAAATTGTTATATTTTTTGAAGTACATAGTATAGCTAGCAACTTTTAGCAACACTAGAAGCTAATAACAGTAAACATTTAACTACACAACAGTACAGGCTGCTTGTAAAAACTGTAGCTAAATATTTTTAGCAGCATATGATGTAGCTATAGTAGATATCTACAATTTAGCTACGCTACAACCTACTGGTGAGAGGTTGAACTATTTGTTTGATTGTTTTTATACCTTTTTCCATTCAAAATTTCGCTTGAAGTTGAATGTAGCACCACTAGGTTTTAGTTAAGTTTTTTACTCTCACCAGTCTGTCAAATTAACAAATTTCACACACATGCTGTTATTTTTTATACCTATTTTTATACCTACCTATTTTTGACTTTGTGGTTTCCATTTTGGGTGAATGTATTTAAAGCTTTGCCATTTAAAAGCTGTTTTTATTGGAAGCATGAAGAATACAAAAGAAGAAGTAAATGACAAACCCCCACGCAAATGCAAAATTCTGTGTAAACAGGGTCATTCAAATTAAGGCTCTCATATTGTTCTCTGGGCTTTCTAAATCTTACTTTATCAACTTTTTGAAAAAAAAACATACTTGTTAGAATTAATGAGAAATCTACTATGAATGCAAATGGATGTTTTCTTGATCTCTCATTCGGTCTGGGATTCATTCATCGTTTACGGCTTATAAATAAAATGAAGCCAAGCCAAACCCAGAGGGAGCATGTGTCTGAGAGTTGGAGTGAAACCTGTGTGTTGATTTTTGGGTGTGTGTGAGCATGCCAGTGTTCTTGTGTTTAAGGCTAAAAAGTGTCATAAATCATCAGTTTGTTGTAGTTAGATTGACAGTTTTGGGCAAAAATACTTAAACAGTTTTGTCTTTATAGTGAATAGAGGAAAAACTTTCTTTTACTTTAATTGTGTGTACAAAACAATAGACTATTTTTCAAAATATCTGAAAAGATTATACATTTTTAGTTGAACTCGTCCTTTTGTATCACTAATGCTGCCTTTATAAGTTACATGCTGTACATATGAGGCAATAATTTATAGGTGACTAAGATGTATGACCTATAAAGTGAACAAAAGGTGTCTTGGTGGCTTTTAGCTCTGCTTTATCTGCAACCTCCTGCCACCCTCGTCAAACCTGTTTTCACGCAATCAGTTTTGACAGAAGCCTGGCAAACAAGCACATGAACCCTGGAACAAATAAAGAGAGAGTGAGAGAGAGAAATGTCAAACCCACTGGAGGCCCCATACCTTCCTGTGATGAAGATAGATTTTTAGGGTTATTGCAAAATTCCTGCCGTGCCGGTGGGATTGTGAATATGAAGGAGGGAAAAAAAAGAACAGAAGGAGGGCAAAAGACAGGAACGTAGCAACCCTTCTTTAATGAAAAAGTTCTAGTTTCTATACAAAACTCCAGCAACCTACAGAGAGCCCAAGTATGGTGTATAGCAATAGGAGAAGATGGAACATTCAAGGGATGTGCAAAACTACAGTTAAAAACATAATCACTGAAACATTAAAACTTGATCTGTCAGATTATCTATAAAGGGAAATTAAATAAGGATTAACAGACTCGTATAAAAAGATTGCATAATTATGATTCAATTATGCTAATTGGGCCAAATTGAATGTCACATCATCTAATCACTAGGCAAAGCTGTTAAACTCATACATACTTACTATCCTTCCCATGCCTGCAGGTTCCTGTTAAAAATTAGCTGGCAGACTGGCTCTTACAAGCAACAAACTAGAAGATCATTACCAGCTAAGGTGGTGAAGTAGATTTTTGGGAAGTGCCTATTGTCTTAAGTGTTCCAGTAGACTTCAAACATAATTGAAAAATGAACCAAAATGATGTAATTTCTAACCAAATTTGGTCAAAATAATCTTCTTTTTGAGTTGGTTTTGGAAGTTCAAAACAGCTCATCAAAAAGTGAACTTTTGGGCAGTTCGTTTGACCCCCTAAAAACTGAGCTGCCATTGGTCCATAACGATTACGCGATCAGTGAGTGTTTTCTGTAACTCCACCTTCTTTGACATGTAATTTCTTCCCTTCAATTGGTTTCTATTCATAAGGGAGTCAGACAGGAGAACAACATACAAAAAACCAAACTAGAAACGTGAATGCACTGGAGAGTGTAGTAGCGGAGCTGGTACACATGTACCTATACGATCAATTCTGGAGAAATTATTAAGGCACAGAGGAGTCACACCGGACAAGAAACTCACCTTGTCATGCCATATCTTTTCTATGATATTGCGCACACTGATGGAACCATTCGGTGTCTGCTCGTTGCAATTAGAAAAAGATGTGACACTGATGTGGTGCTTTTTGTGAAGAAAAATGTTTGCCAGATGTCTATGAAACCATTCTTCTCTCTTAGCCACCATCATATTCTTTAGAAAGCAGCATGACACATTTTGATCCAGATTTTTTGACAGATTTTTTTGCCAATGTAGCTGCTGTATTCTATGATTTTTTGTACCCGTTGGTTTCTAGTGTGGTCCTGGAAAAGCTCTGTTTTAAGGGCTATTTAGCCCTTCCCCTCAGCCCTTCAAGCTGATAAGAATTTGGGACAATAAGGGTGTACGCACACTAGGTACAGTTGCCTTGAACCATGCCGAAGTGTGATTGTTCCCCCTTCCCTCTCCCCCGATGGCCTGCACTCACACTGCTTTTTGCCTTCCGAACCTACAGTAAGCACACTTACGTCATTGATGCGACTGTTCAGTTTAACAGGAAGAGAAGCGCTCTCACACAGCACAGTGGAAATTTGTTTAGTTATATTGTTTCAGTCGTTTAAGATGCAGTGACACACAGTCAAATATTTTGCCGAACAGATCCACAACTTTTAATGTTCATAAATTATAATAAAAGTCCTCATGCTTGCACAAATTAGGAGGTTTGCTGAAGGTGCAGCTGACGTGCAGTGAGGGGTTTGCGTCTTTAATAAACTACGTCAGTTCGCGTTCATTGAAAAGAATGATTAATAAATCCATATTAAATAGTCCCTTTTAAAGTGACGTTGTATCTTCAGTTTCAGGCATGCTTTGCACTTACACTACAAGCGTACCACACCAAAGCCCAACCGGACCACACTGTGGCACACTGCTTCCAACTGGGCCAGGGCCGGCCAATTAAAGCATGCCTGAGCATGATTCGAAACCCTCACACTTGTCAAACGAACCGGGAAACGTGCACGGTTCGGTTAGCATAGTGTGAGTGCAGAGTAAGGGGAAGGGTTAAGGGTTAGAATTGGACCTTACAACTCCGCCTACTGCAGCTCAAGGTTTTTGAGTGTTTTGAGTGTCAGAGCTTTAGGTTCCTAGGTTGGACCAGCTAATAAGTTGGAGAATATCATGTTAAAAAACAGACACATAACTGAGCCAAACATTCTTCTTCATCTGAAACGTTATCAGATCAGATAATAAAAAAACACAGAATGAGCAAATATAATCACAAGACTATGAGCAAATATAATCACAAGCTTTCCTAATAGCCAAGCCATTGCCCTTCAAGGGGAGGAGGAAACGAAAGGGCAGAGAAAATAAGATAAATGGTTGATGTGAGAAAAAGAGGCTCACAAAAGGAAACACTGACAGAAAAAAGGATGAAAAGAGTGAGTGTACCTGCCAAATGAATAGTTGTGCATGTTCTTCAATAGAGCGGCTCTTCAGCAGCCAGGACTCTTGTTGGAACAGTAAACTATTCTTTGTACACACAAACATACACATTGTTTCTTCAGTGGTGGAGAAGATGGAAGAGGCTTGGTCTATCCTTTTGTTGCTCTGGAAATCAAAGACATCTAAGAGACTGTCTATTGTCAGACACAAAATGAAACGAGGACTTCAATTGGGAATTAAGAGACTTACAATTTTTGAAGGAGCTTCATCCACTTATGCTACTAATTAGGTTTATTTTTTTCTTTTAACTTGCTACTTGTGTCCAGACATTTTTAATTGTCACAATATAGAATCAAACAGCATTGTGCATTTTGGCTGGACACCGCATTTGAGAAGCTGGGTGGCCTGTGCTCTAAGACACATTTTGGGTTGAGGTCTAAACTCTCACAGATTAACTTATTAAGCTAACAGTGGAAACTGTGCAAGGAAGGTCAAAAGACATTCAGTCAAACTGGCCTCAAACCACAGTCTTTGTAAAAAGAAAACGCTGATTTAAAATATTTTTTAAAAAATTCAACCAAAACACAAAAGAAGTTTCAATTATAGAATCATGCAACTATTTATTCATTTTACTTAGGAGTCACTAGTGGTCCTTCTGATTTAATTCAGAACAAACTCAAAAACACTTTTACAAACTTTGTAGGTATTCATAAGGAATAATACAGTGCTATGAGTAAATGGGTAGATTTTTCTCTGGAGTGGTTGATATGCAATAATCAGCTACAAAAGTTTAAATAGGCATGATAGTTCAGGTCATTCTAACTGTCACAGAACATCAATGTTTCGTGCAGGTTTATGGTTTCTTTCTCTTGTTGTATTTGGTGTTTGATGTAAGCAAGGTTGTTTAAAGGACAAACAATCTGTGAAATATATACAGTAACAAGATTATTTTCTTTTTCTATTGCAGGGATTGATCACAAACAAAAAAAGACACTAATTGACAATGTGGCCATTATCTCCCCTGACTCATCTCATTTTGCTTTACTTATTTTGTGGGTCTCTGAGCATCAGATGTCCTCATGATTGCACATGCCTCCCCAGTAACAACATCTTCTGCGTCCAGAGGAACTTGATCTACATGCCTCGTGGCCTTCCGTCCACTGGAAAACAACTTTATGTCTTTCAGAACAACATCAATATCTTGCAACAGCAGGACTTTGTGGAGCTTGGCGAGCTTGAAATGTTGGACTTAAGTCAGAATTCCCTCAGTGAAATACCCGATGGTGTATTCAGCCCACTCTCCTCTCTACACAATCTAGATCTCTCCTCAAACTACATTACTCACATTTCCAAAGACAGTTTCATTGGACTTGTTAACCTAGAAAGGCTGTATCTCTACGGTAACGTCATCCAGAACATTCACCCAGCTGCCTTTGAGGGACTGGGGAACCTTTTGGAGCTGAAGCTTCAGGGGAATCAGATTAGTGTGTTGCCTGCTTTGCGGCTGCCCAGACTGCTCCACTTGGACCTTAGTTATAATAGCATCCCACCTCTTGTAGCTCAAGATTTACAGACACCACATCTTGAATCCCTTAAAATAGCTGGATTGGGGCTGACCAGTCTGGATGAGGAGCTGTTAGCCAGCCTAGTAAATCTGCACGTTCTAGATGTTTCTCAGAACCAGCTTGTAGAGATACAACCTACACTAAAGTCAATGGGAGGACTACGAAACCTAAATTTAACTGGCAACCCTTTGGGATCTCTGAAACATGAAGACTTCCAAAATTTGGTCAATCTCCTTGAGCTTGACTTAAGCAACCTTAATTTGCAAGGCTTCCCTGAAGGATTCTTCAGCCTTTTCCCCAAACTTGAGAAGCTCACTGCAGCTGAAAACCCCTTTAACTGCCTCTGCACACTAGCCTGGTTCCCAGCATGGTTAAAGGATGTACGTGTGGAGCTGTTGAGGACGGAGGAGACTCGTTGCCACTTTCCACCAATAAACTCAGGAAAGGTTTTGGAAAAGTTGGAACACAAAGATTTTGGCTGTCCCACAACAACCATTGAGCTAACAAGTGCGGGGACAAGTAGTACCACAAGTAAACCTACAAACTCCTCTACACAATCAGGCACAACACACGTCATTCCTCCAGCACCACCAAGTGACATATCCTCAGCAGACGCAGACAACTTCCCTGTTTATCAGACCACCGCTTTCCCCAGCATTATCATGGAAGATTCTGAGGAGGAAGGAATTATGTGCCCTCCCAATATCTGTCTAAATGGAGGAACATGCATATTTGAGTCAAATGGGGTGATTGTTTGCTTGTGTCCACCTTCAATGTCAGGACTCTATTGTGAGATTCAGAATGAAGCTATGCTTCCCCCGCCTTCACCTCGAGTTTCTCTCGAGACCATCGCTACAGTCCAGCCTAACACAATCAGCTCCCATCACATAACCAGCACTTCCATTTCATTAGACCTTCACCGTTACATACAAACAAGACCACACATACGTGGAATCCGTCTGACGTACAGTAACTTGTCAGGTCCTGACCGCCGACCATTACAGCTGAATGTGCCTCCAACTTACCCTGAATACACACTTAGAGGGTTACAACCAAACAGCACTTATTCTGTATGTGCTAGCCCTTTGGGAGAGCCTGTCCATGTCTCGGTTAGTGCCTGCATGGAGGCTCGCACAGCAGGAATCCCACCCTCCTCCCATGAGCCCAGCGTTGACAGGACCGAACCTTCTTCCTCTCTTATACCCATTGTGGTAGCGGTGGCAGTGGTGATGCTGGTTGCCACAATAGCTACTGTGGTTGTCATCTGCCGCAGGAGGAGACCCAAGGCTCCAGAAGACATGGACTTACATGAGACATCTCCTTTAGAGTTGGAAGGAGTAAAAACCAACCCAGAGAATGGACTGACACATCCAAAACAAACCGACATCACGCCTTCCCCATCATTAGCACTAAACAGCTTGGAATATGATGTACTTTTAATACAAGGACAGTGTCCAGCCAACAACAATATAGCTTGTACAAAAGCTTTATATGTGTAAAAGCCAAATTGCGCAATTCATACCTCCAGCTCACAGAGGGCAATGTGCTCCATGACCCCTGCAGGCGGGTGCGATGCAGACACTAGACAGACTCTGCTGGGTTGGTGAACATTTTACCGCATCCCAGCCAAACGCTTAAACTGACTGCCAGTATTTAAACCAGATGCATGTGCCATCTTAACTTTTTTTACAGATACAACTTAAGTGCCTTTTATAACTATGATTATCAGAGGATTTCTCTCTTAAGAGGTGCCCAGACATTATGCAGTACACGGTGTTGCTAGGCTGGAAAACAGGCTTTAGAGGTAGCTGGCTCTGGAACTGGTAGACAGGAGTCAGAAGTTGTGGCCTGGACGCCTGGACTGTTTTGTTGTCCAGAAAAAAATTGCACTGATCAGAGACACTGGGACTGTGCCTAAAAGAGGAACTGAAAGTGTTCAGTCTCTTAGAAGATGCTTCAAATAGGTCAGCATCAAAGCATCCCACTGTCCCTCTACCCCATCTATCCTGCACGGGAGATTATTTGCTGTGAAAAACACACAATGAAGTGACATTTTCTTACTTTTTCTAGTTTACGCTGTTTTAGCTATGTAATTACAATGTTTTTTGTACAAGGAATTGTTCAACTTGGAGATTAATTCTGTTGTTTACTCACTCTCAAAGTGTTCCAGAACTGTGTGAATCTGTATTAAAGAATGTCAAACATCTTTAGAAAGACATTAGCATGAGTAAATAGCTATGTTTCCATCCAAAAGTACAAATTTGATTTATGTGCAAAACTGAAACATCGCATAAAACATTGGAGAATAATAATAATGGACTGTTTCTATACTGGATTTCACAATGACCAATATTTTTAGCATGTCCATTAAAGCCATCCCATCACACCCATTCATGATCTGTTAAAACAAAATCACTATTTTTTGATGCACATACTGGAATTTATTCTGTAAATGTGTTTCCATTATAGTTTTGCACATTTTTTCTTATTGGATAAAAAGTTTATTCTACCCATTTTTCAGAATTTATGCATATTTTTCAGTTTCTATTAAGAATTTTTAAAGTGATATTCCAAAATGCACATAAAATGAGTGGATGGAATCATAGCTAATGGGCAAACTTTTCCTTTCAGTGCCATTTCTGTGTCTTTTTTTATGTAAGTTGTTGCGTTTGTTTTTATTTGTAAACACGTGACTGTAGCAAACATTCTTTCTCCTCATACTGACTCTTCTGAATGAAAACAAACCCACTTCACTTAATTTCTCCATCTTTGCTAATGTCTGACAAAGAAACACTTTGCAAGACTATAAACACCCGCAGACATTTTTGACCTCAACAAATTCCACACATCAACAAACAGACTAGTACTATATAAGGAGATGGATAACAAACGCTTCTAACAAAGCTGTTTTTTGACGTGCCAGCTTTCTAAAAATGCCCCGTAGTCATAATTCAGACTGGGCCCCAAACACAGGCAAACTACGGAAAGACTTCAAAGCCAGATTTTTTTGGTATGTGTTGCCGAGCTGAACGCAATTTATGTTGTACAACACCGCAAACTAGTCCAGATGGCTTTGCTCACTTGACTATGAAAGCTTACAATGGTGAAGTGATTGTACTTTCCACGGTACAGTATTTTGACATACACCAGGGTACTAAATAATTCAACAAATATAAATTTGTAAAGGAATGTAACAAGACCCATTTACAAGGAGATTGACTGCTTCTTTTTTCTTTTCTGAAAGCTCCGAGCCAGATCTGTCATTGTGGAATTGCATGTTTATGTGTATTATCAACTCAGTAAGTTGTGTTAAGAGAAATGGAGCCAGTACTCTACTCCAAAGTGAGGAAAGGTCAATTGTCAAATTCTCCCCATGCTCTGTCAATTTTTGTAGCCCTGTGTATCACATATTTGTGACCGTATGTCGTGTGCAAACTGAACATGACGACGTCTTAGACATCTAAACATTTGAACTGGAAAGAGGACACAGCACGAGGGGCTTCAAATATTTGAAACATTTTCAAAACTGCTTTTATGTTCCAAGCTTGCATTGGGATGCTTGCTGTTTCTCTTTTGTGTTGTGCACAGAGCCAAGTCTTTTTTATGTAAAGTGTGTACTTAAATGTGATGTCTTTTGAGAAATTAAAATGGAAATGTTTTGTGACCTCTGTAACTTTTGTTTTTCTTTTCAAAACCAAAAACATTTCAAAAGAATTTTTCTGTAATTTCATACAGTTGACATTCCATATATAGTAATATAGTGTTCAATGTTTCTTTTATTTATTTATTTATTTATTTTTTGATGCTGAGCTGCTGCAACATTTTGCAGAACTAAAATTCAGTTTGTAAACATTACACTTTATAATAACTACACACTATGAATAATGTATTAAGCATTAGCAAATAGTTAATTCATCATTTGTTAACCATAGTGCACTGTTCAAATTGACTACCCCTTTGTTATGTTAGGGATGAAAACATCCACTGAATTAAACCAATGTAAAAATGCATCAGATATATTTTTCTACAGATATAATCTGTTAATCAACCTCAGTCCTGATCAAAGTAAATTATTTAATAGCCAAGTTCACAAATGATTTGGTGAAAAAAATACAAAAAATACAAAATGATGTATCTTCAATATAAAAAAGTAATTGTGGACTGGATTTCTTTTTATCACAGTCTTGGATATGTGAAAGATTAGTAACAACATTGGCTTTGATGCATTGTTAGTTTTTCTTTTTTTTTTTCCCCCTAATTTACTGTTGGTGGCTATTTTTGCCCCGTTGACTTCCATTCTAGCCATGTTTGATGGTGCATAAATACACAGTCTTTGTTTTTATTTACTGCATGTAGTTTTGAGAGCTGAGATGCATATTTAGATTTTCTCAGACACATCAAGGTAAGTGCATAAAGGTCACTCACACACTTTTATTTGCTGTTATACTCCATATAAAATCCAGAAACTAAGCTTTTTTTTTTGCATTTGTCTCTCTAAAGGGTTAACGGTGCCAACTAATGATCAACAGTAAAAATTACCTCTTCACAACAGGGAAAACCACCAACAATCAAAAATGCATGATTATGGTGTCATGATTTTGTAATAAAAATTATAACAAAGTTATAATGTTAGTCAATGGGGCAAAAACAGCCACCAACAGTAAATTAGTGAGGAAAAAAATGTAAAAGTCAAAAACAATGCATCAAAGGTGACTTTGTTTCACATGTCCAAGACTTTGATAAAAGGTAAAAAAAAAAAAATCAGTCCACAACTACTTTTTATATTGAAAATACGTCATTTTGTGGGGGGGTTTCAGTCACATCATTTATAAATTTGGCAATTAAAAAGTTAAAATCTTGTAATTTTCTAAACAATTTAGTGGTTTTGATCAGGACTGAGGTTTATTGCAGATTTTACAGATTCATGCAAAAAAAATAAATCTAATAAATCTGATGCATTTTTACAGCAGTTTAATTCTGTGGGTGTTTTCATCCCGAACATAACAAAAAGGTAGTAAATTTTCCCAGAGTGTATTTTTTCTAAATATGTGTCAAAGTAAGATTTGTCACCAAAAATCATTGTGCTAGCTGAAACAGAAAAAGTTATGGCCAAATACTCAAAATCACCCTAGAGAGGATGAAAACATCCCCAACAGTACATAAGGGTAAGCATTAACTCTACATTAATACACAGTTTATAAATACAACTACAAATACTGTGTTCTTGAATTATAAGCATGTTTATCATGTGCTTAATATTTGTATTTTAAAACTTTGTTACTGAATAATTTTTTACTACAAAATTTAAAATTATTGCAGTATTTCCAAACCAGTTTATTTAAGAGTAGTTGGTGGATTTTAAGATCATTCAGAATGAGAAAGTAAATCATTAATAAACTATTCAAATCACCATTTATATATCTTATTATTCAGGAATATAGTAGTTACTCTGTATGTTAATTAATGCTTTATTAACATTACTTCATTGAGTTTTGTGAACTAATTTAAGTGAGGACTATTTATGCTTTATTAATCCCTTATAAATAAGCCCACACAGATTCAGCGCCAGCAGGAATCCGCAGATTTCCAGCCCAGTTGTGTGTAAATATGTGTAAATTTATGTTTATTCAGTTTTTAAATTAATTTCAGTAATTTTACTGACTAATATGAAAATGCTTTACTTACAATACAGTTTGTAAAGTAATAATTTCTGTCTTTTAGTAGATGATTCATAAAAATAAAAAAATTATTTCAAGACATAATAAACTATCAAATGGAAAATAAATCCTTGCAATCTTATCTAAATATAAAATTACTGTACAGTTTAAACATCACTGAATAACACTGAAGAGACTATTGTTACATTGTTAAATTATTATATTGTTGTTGTTTTATCAATTGATGTTGTTTTTTATTTATTTATTTATTTGTATTTTATTTATTTTTCATTTGCTACTGAGCCTGTATTTATCATTTATAAGGGATTAATAAAGCCTAAATATTCCTCACTTTAAATTAGGTCACAAAACTCCATGAAGTTGTGTTAATAAAGCATTTATTAATATACGGAAAAATCATTATATACATATATAAATGGTTATTGGAATAGTTTATTAATCAGTAACAATGTATGGAAATACAATTAAGCACATTATAAATATGCTTACAAAATCAAGAACACACACTGTAAAAATGCAGGGTTCCACACAATTCATTCATGTTATCCCAACACAAATCAATTAAGTTAACTTAACACTTAATACATTTATGTGAATTCAACATAAAAAAATAAGTTGCCCCAATAAAATCTCAAGAATTGTGTTGTTTTAGCTCATTTTAAATAAGTAGTTTGAACAAGTAAATTTTTTTTGTTGAGTGCAGTATTTGTAGTTGTATTTATAAACTGCTTATTAATACTTAATTTAATTAAGCTTAATATTAATGCTTAACAAATGATGAATTAACAATTTGCTAATGCTTAAAAAACTAGTCAGTATGTGTAGTTATTATAAAGCGCTACCAATAGATTACATTATAAACACTAAATAATAACAACTTTAAATAACAGATAGATAATAATTAATTCAAATGTATTTAACTTTATTAAATTTATTTTATAATTAATTCATTTAAAAAAAAAAAAAAAAAAAAAAAAAAAATATATATATATATATATATATATATATATATATATATACATACAGTATGACTGACA
Organism: Danio aesculapii; assembly: GCF_903798145.1. NCBI lineage: Eukaryota > Metazoa > Chordata > Actinopteri > Cypriniformes > Danionidae > Danio > Danio aesculapii. The sequence continues at coordinate 26,612,928 of NC_079456.1, read as the reverse complement.
CAAATTATTAATCACATATTTAATTATATAAATAATTCAAATATTAGTTTTATTCTATTATTCTGATTAAGATGATTGATCATTCTTGATGGATCTTATATAATGTTGAGAAATTAAGCCTTTTTTAGAAATCCATTTAAAGTGTTACAGACAGTTGTCACCAAACAGTCCTGAAATCACAAAATACACCTTGAATCACAACACAAGAGTTTTTCAAGGAATTTCAAGACCCTTTTTTACTTCACACCAGGGTCCTATTAACCATGTCAGGGCTTGTTTTGTCATAATAAATGGCAAAGAAAAGGAACAAAAAGAAAAACCCAACTAATGACCTCCACGTCATGTTTTGTTCATGCCCGAAAATGAAGGAATGGAGAAACTGAATGGTCATGAAAAGAAAGGCTCCTTCCAAGAAAAAAATGGCACATTTGTACTGTGTGTTGTGGCAAAACGACAAAGTTTTAGTCCAAATTATAAATGCAATCCAAAACCTCGAGTTTAAGATGAAATGAACACTAAAACAATACCATTGTAGAGCAGAACGTGCTGTTCTTTCGTCACTGAAAGAGTCCCAATGGACATTGTTCAAAATGAGCCTTAAATCACTTAAAAACCGAACATCTAATGTGGTTTCCATTATGGAGCGCTCAGTGGGGAAAACGGGAAGAGGAATTTTATTTATTTAAAAAAGCTGGTGCTGATAAAACAGGGTCAGGGCTTGCAGGGGGTCACACCGTGAAGGAAGGTAGAAAAGAGTAGGTTTGCGGAGGGTAAAGAGGTATGAGGTGATGGGGGATGGATGAAACTTGAGTTGAGACTGATGGTTGGGTCTGATAATATCTCAAATGGGCCCCTCGGTCAACGGCCCCCCTCCTGGACTCATACAGCGGTCAGTGCTGGCAGATATACTGCAGCACAGATACACTCCACAAATCTGGAGAAAGAGAGCGAGGAAGATGAAAACGGCAAATAAAAAGAGAACGAGTCAGGCTGCATGCACCATTGACTGTAATGACTGATAAGATAAAGCAGATTTAAAATGCTAAATTGCTGGTGACTATCAGAGACACACAACAACAGCAGATGAAGAGCAGCTTGAAGTCATCATGTAATCAAAGTCGACAGTGTTTATTTTGTTAGCTCACTTTGAGGTAAACTGGTTAAAGAAATAGGCTGTTTAGGTAAAAATCTGAGTGTTCATACTCTGGAATGACATTCCTTAATGAAGCATTTAAAGGTGATGTACATTTTGACTCTTCTAAAGGCTAAAAATACCATAATATATTTGCAGATATTTGGAGAACATGTTAAGTAAACATAGAGTGGGGGAAATAAGTATTGAACAAATCATAATTTCTCAGAAAACATATTTCTAAAGGTGCTGTTGACTTGAAATTGTTTCAACAACTAAAGAAATTCAAATATGCAAAGAAAACAAATTTAACTAGTTTACAAATAAAGTTATGCGTAATAAAATGACACAGGGAAAAAGTATTGAACACATGAAGGAAGGGAGGTGTAGAAAGGTAGTGAAAGCCCAGACAGCAGCTGAGATCTCTCAGGAGTTATTCCGCAACCCTCTGCCCTTCCTCATTGTAAATTAACAGTAGTTGCTTCAGTCCAACATCTACATTGGCAGGATGATGAAGATGAAACCAGGGTAGACATTTCAGCAAGACAATGATCCAAAACACAGCCAAGGAAACTCTCAAATGGTTTAAAAGAAAGAAAATCAAGCTGTATGGCCCTGTCACGCTGGTAGCCAAAAAAGAAAGATGGTTATCTTTTCACAGTTTTATTCAAAACAAAGTTACTAATCACAGTGGGAATTCAGAGGGTTGATATCAATGCTGTAGCGATCTTTAGTCACAGCAATGCAAGTGTCAACATCAGATGTTATCGATCTCACTTGTAGTTCGCTCGTAGGAGACTTAGCAGGTGAGTACACAGACACACAGTTCATCTAGTAGATAGCAGATCTTCTAGTAAACATCAGATAAGAATAATTCACTTCCCTTGATCAGAATGAAGGACTCGAAAAGTCATAAGGAACATCCATGGAAGAAAGGGAGAAGACGAAAAAGTGAAGATGAGGTCAACCATCCGACTTCAATACCTGTCAACGACTGAGAAGAGAAGGTGGGTCTTTATAGTGTCCTTTGATGATGGGGAACAGGTGCAAGTCATTAGAAGACTGGTGAGAGTTCAAGGGATTGGATGGAGGTGGCTTGTGAAGGAGAACAATGATTGGGTGAGCAGGAACAAGCCGGGGATGTGACAGGCCCAGTTAATCACCTGACATGAATCCAATTTAAAATACAAAATAAAGATCAGATTTGATAGACGAGACCCACAGAATCATCAAGATTTTTACACTCTGCTGAAGTCTGTGAAAAAAAAAATCTGACCTGAGCAATGGATGGGCCTTCATTCTCTATATGAGAGTCATCTTTAAGCTGCCATCACCAAAAAAAGCCTTTTCTATAAAGTATTAAATACATTTCAGTAGTTCAGTACTTTCTCATTGTGTCATGTCATTGTTATTACACATATTTCTTTCAGATTTTTTTTGGTTTTGTTTTATTTTTATGTTTGTATTGTTTGGGTTTTATCAAAATCTGGTTCGATTCTATGTAAACAGCTCCTTTAGAAATATTAATCACAGGAAAAACCATAACGTGTTCAGTACTTTTTCCCCCACTGTACTTGTTTTTTTAAATAGCAATACTACAGTCACTCTCTTTTGAAAATGTGCATTCCGTGTAAGCATGTTTTTTGTTTGTCTGTGCTGTTTTGGTCTGAGCAACTCCAACCAGTTTACTCAATTATATTTCAGTACGCAAAATAACAGAGTATTTTATTTTGGCCATGAAGGCATCCTCAGTGTATGCAGGGACATCTTTAAACTGGCAAAATGATCTCACCGCAATTCGTAACTTTTTGATCTAGTGGGTAATTTGTAAATTGAATGAATACATACAATCTCATTTGCATAATTTAGTATGATTTGTTTATCCCCCAATGACGGTTTGGTTTAGGTGCGGGGTTGGGTGTCACACCTTCTTTTTTAAATTGTAAATTTTTGTACAACGTACAAGTTCATATGAATTAGCCACTAAACTGACAAAACATAAAATAGTTACAGTACGTTTCCTTGTGAAATCAGGCTGGAACAGCAGAGAACAATAGCAGTCGCAGAAATGAGACAGATTTAAAGATATAAAAATCCACATAAGGTGTTTTTTAATTAGTAAATAATATAAATATTAATAATGTGAACATTAGCTTACATTGTAAGGCTCAATGCGCCACACCACGCAGCGTCAAGCATTTTAGAATTCTAAACATAGATTTCTTGCAAAGTATACACACAGGCGGCTTTCCGCGGCACCCAGCTACAACTCAGAACACTGTTCATATTTCTGCCGCGCCACAGAGTGCCATCTGAATGGTTTCATAATAAATAACATTCGAATGTGTGCGTCTGGTGTGTGGTACTTCCAACTGTCATGTGCACACCATGTTGCGGTGCATCCGATGTGCGACGCGCTTTAGTGTTGTCAATCTGGCAACCTGCGTTTGTGTGGAGTCATCGGAGGAGTGGCCAGGCAAAAAAAAACTCGCCAATATTTTGAATTTGGACTGAAATACCTAGTTCAACCACTAGGTCTCAATCCCATACAGCATCTTTAACCTTGACGTGTATGATCAAACTGGTGTAATCATTCTAGACTGGTATCTGAAGCGTGCGATCACTGTACATACAGTATTGCACACCAAGTTTGATTTAATATTTTTAGTTAGTTTGACTGATGTTTGTTGACATGACTAGAAAAGTTCATTTGATTCAACTACAAAACGTAAGGCAGCAAGAATATTTTTACAGTGTAGAATATTTAGTGTGTCACGAGATCAGCTGCTAAATTCAAATCGGCTTTCCCATGATGGCTAGTGCAGAGCCACAGAAAGTTGTGCATACCATTTGTCGTAAATCCCAATTGATCAGTGTTTTTAGCCAATCTTTATTTTCTAGCACATTTTTTAACACATTAAGTTAAACATGTTTTGTATATGTATGTAATTCCTTTTATATAACAGTGTAATTTTGTTCTATTTTTCTCTCTTTACTGAAGCGCAGCGTGTGTGTGATGATGAGATAATGAAAGCCCATGTTTTGTTATTTGTGCTGTTATTGCGCAGTCACTGAAGCGCTGAAAAGAGGAGGGAAAACATTTGTGGAATTTTTAATGTTGCTAAATCTAATTGAACAAGTCAGTTGTTATTCAACAGAATTGGCCTCACACTTACTTTACACCAGATCAGACCTAGAGTGAATGGCAACAGTTGCTAAGGTAGAATTGATTAGTAACCCCATATATTTTTACAAAAATCACTGACCAACATGCCTAAGTACAGATGATACTAAGTATATGCGCACAGATACTGTGAAGAGACATGAGGTAATTGTGTGTTTCCATGAATCTGACTTCTGCAAACTTCATTCAATGGTAGGAGCCCATAACCTGAAGTTCATCCTGCTAAGAACGGGTCACAGCCCAAAATGATGATTTATAGAAGTTTGTTTTAACTAGCAGGCCTGTTTGCAGCTGTTGTGGTCATGGATTAAGATAAAGGCTCTTATAAGAGACCACCAGGACCACAAATACACAAATATGATTAGAGATAATAATAATATTTAGTTGTGAAATGTTTTGCTTTTTAAACGGAGCAGAAAAAAAGTTTCAAATTAAATCCTAAACATTCATGGAAAACACTTCATGTCATACATTTTAAAACGTGATTGTGAATACCAAGATATATATATAGTTGAAATCAGAATTATTAGCCCCCCTGAATTATTAGCCCCTCTGTATATTTGTTCCCCAATTTCTGTTCACGGAAAGATTTGTCAACAAATTTCTAAACATAATAGTTTTAATGACTTATTTCTAATAACTGATTTATTTCTCTTTGCCATGATGACAGTAAATAATATTTTACTAGATATTTTTCAAGACACTAGTATTCAGCGTGAAGTGCAATTTAAAGGCTCAACTGCAAGTCATTAGGTGCGTTCGACTTAAACCATGGCTGCAGCTGGTGATCAACGAGATTAGCCGAGAGCAGGTGGGGGCGGAGTTGAAAACAAAGTTGCGGTAGTCATGATGACCGATCACATGGCGTCATCATCATTTTTTTTATTATTTTTTTAATAACAACAAAAGATTTACAGTACAAATAAAACAGAATAGAGTCTCTACAAACTAGTCCATTTTTAAACAATAAGGGAATTATGAATTATATATATAACAAAAGCAGCATTAGAGAAATAAAGGGAAACGAGAGGGTAATATAAACATAAAAATGAATAGGTCTATTAAATATAGAGCAATGAGCACACATTTTAGTAGTTTAAACATCACTCTAGGCTAATACTTCTTGTTTGAATATGCCAAAAAGGGGTTTACATTTATTTACATTTATAGATATAAAACTTTCCAATATTATTAATGTAAAACCCAAAACAAGGTGTTTTGATTAAATCTTAAACAATGATTAAGATTATTTGGATGATGAAAGCATTTTAAAACAGCACTTTAATCCAAAAAGATTGAACAAAAGGACATTCCTAAAATAAGTGAGCTACACTTTAAGTAGAAATTTCCCAGAAAGAGCAGGTACATCAATGCCACTTTTAAAACATGCGCATAAACGGCTAGACAGGAAAAATATATATTTTATAATCATATAAATCATTTTATAATTATTTAATAAAATAGTTTTTTTTTTACTTAATTTGTTAAGAAAGCTTTAAAGGGGTGTCAGGATCAATGATGCTAATTATTTTATTTCAAATCCGTAAGACTTATTTGAGTTAAGATTTAGGTTATTTACTAAAATATATCATTTAAATATCATTTAAAGCTCCAAAGCTGTATGCAGTAAAAATAGTCTGTAAAAAAAGGTCAAAATTTTAATTTAAATATTTATTGCAGTAAAATATTTGAAGTCTTTTAATAAGCATGATGTGTACAATATATAGAGGGTATAAAAGGTTAATGGTTTGTTTTGAAATTTGTGAATCTGAAGTTGTTGACAACACACATGGTTGTTGTCTTGCGGTTAACTCGGCCAATTGTGTAATATCAGTGTAGTCATCGCAGCACCCGCAGTTGCTCTTCAGATGCTGCACCGGCTGAATCAGTCATCTGATCTCAGAGCACTGTCGCGGTACTTTGATGCCACATGTGACAGTCATGTTGCGTCCGCACAGCGTCAATCCAGACAAAATTTCTAACCAGCATGCACCACTTTAAAACAGATTTAGATTGATCTGCTCAGTGCTGCATGAAGTCGAATGCACCTATTGTATAACTGTGGTTTGTTCTGTAGACAAATCTTGCTTAAGGGGGCTAATAATATTGATAAAATGGGTTTAAAAAATTAAAACTGCTTTTATTCTAGCTAAAATAAAATAAATAAGACTTTTCCTAGAAGAAAAAATATATATAGGTGTCAGAACCTGTCTTTCATGTATGTTTGTTTTTGTCATGTGTCCTTCCCCATGTGCTCCTTTGTTCTAGTTCCCGCCATTAGTTTATGTTCATCACTTCCACCTGTGTCTCACCCCTCCATACAGTCAGTTCAATCATCCTCTGCGTATTTATAGTCTCTGTGTGTCATTTATTCTTGGGCCGCTATTCTACCTCACAGTTGATGTCTGTTTTCACGCCATGTCATTCCTGAGTCTCCATTGTTCCTCTATGTGCAGTAAGTGTTTGTTAATAAATCTATGTATTTTATACTCCTGCAATCCTGTGCCTTCCTAAAGTGAGGCTCATTCACAAATAAAGAGGAATGTGCTGTTTTCAGGCACACAGGACTACACATCTCTATCTGCTTGCTCAGTCACACATTAGTTTCTGAATCCAAATGATCTATTAGGCCACATTTACACTGCATTGTTCAGCGTTGGGTTAATAACCCAGCATTTCTTGGTCCATATCACGACACTGACTGTTATCGGCTGTGAAATAACTGACATTTTTCAAACAACCTAATCAAAATAAAGCCAAAGGCTCTGGTTGAGATGTAAGAAAATACCAACTACTGCACACAGGAGGCATATGAGGACAAAAATGCCTTGAAATATTACATCTGAAATGTGTCTTCATGTGTAGTTATCGTGGTAAAAGCATAATAATTTGCTCCTCACCATTGAATTATTAGAAAATAATAATTTTTACTACTAATTCAATGGTCAATAATTTCCTTTTTTCTCTGTAATTACCACACCAATATGGTCTTTGATGTTATAGTGTAAAGGTTGTCCTCTTGTTTCTTAGCTACAAGGTGTATATAACAATAATGTTCACCTCCCCAAATGTTTAATAGTGTTCCCCTATGCACTGTAAAAGTGATTAGTTGACTTTGCTTTAAAAAAAAATGTAGTCAGCATTGCTTCAAAATGATTCTGTAAATGAATTATGTGCATAGTTATAAAAACTAAGTTAAGCGAACTAATAGTTCTAAGTTACAACAAAATTACTTCTCATTATTTTAGGTAAAATCAACTAGTCCCTTTTAAGGCAATGGGTTTACTATTGCTTCTTCCAGTGTTCTTACACATACTGTGTACTGTATAGTTACATTATTATTACAACATGCTGTAATCTATACTTCCATGTCCAATGATCAGACAGTGATTCATCTTTTATAAATTATTATAATAATAACATGATTTTAAATAATTTTCTTTTCTTTTTTTATTAGTATTTGTGAATTTTTTTATGCATGTATCCTTGTATGTATCTTTTACCTTTACTTTAAAGTTAGTAAACCCCTTGCCTTAAAAGAGGCACGTTGACTACTTAAAAACGTAAGTAAACCCCTTTGTAACTTACACATTTAAGTTGATTTAACTTTAATTGTGCACATAGTTACTGTATTTTAACATTTTAAGTCAATGAGTTTACTTACTTTTTTAATTAAGGTAAACTAATCCGTTTAAAAACAATTCCTTTAAGTTGTCCCAACACAAATCTATTTAATTAACTTAATTGTTTTCACAAATTTAGGTGGATTGAACATATAAAAATTAAGTAGTTTAAACAAGCAAAAATCGTGTTTTGAGTATATAAAAAAGTTTATTGATATTACTGTATAATATTATTATTATTATTATTATTATTATTATTATTATTATTATTATTATTATACACTGTAAAACCTGATAAGTTTATTTGTGTTGATATCGTCAAATATTTAGAATAGTAATAATTTAAATATTTAGAGTTCAGTTAATAGAACAAATTAAGTCCAAACAACTATGCAGCTAATCAAATGGCTTGGCATTGCTTCTAGGTAACACAAAAATATAATTAATCAATTCATAACCCATTAGGTTTGAGCTGTGCTTAATATAATCAGTTTAGGAGTTACCATAACTCTTTTTCATTAAGTCAAAGTAACTGTAAGTTAAACTAACTTATTTCATTTAGTGATATTCACTGTTAGGTTTTACAGTGCGTGAAAATATTGTTTAGAGACTGTAGTTAACCCCAATAATTTGTAGAAGATTTGCTTTAATGTGTGACTTGACTAAATAGTGGTCATAAACGGCTTTTTTAACAGGCAGAAAGTACATCCTCAAGCCTCTGGGCTTCCTTATATGAGATTCAATTTAGCTACAAAATGACCACCCGCAAAACAAAGCCCTTTTCTCGGGGCGCCGCCTGTGAGCAGTGTAACACAGGTTAAGACATGCAGGGCTCGAGTGAAGAGATAGAGAGAGCATGACAGAGACAAATACTCGCTGACTAGCAGATGCCAGACACACGATGAACAGATAATTAATGTAAAGCACACTGTACTGTAGTGTGATGTAGCTCTAGGAGGCTGACAGTTTTTGTGAGAATTTTTCAGACTTCAACTGTATATACATATATAAATATATATAAATATATATAAATATATATATATATATATATATATATATATATATATATATATATATATATATATATATATATATATATATATATATAATTCTTTATTTCAGTTTAAGCTTTGGTAAATTTAGTACTTCAACTTAAATTTTGAGTTTTAACTTTGTAACTTTAGTTAGTCTCTCTCTCTCTCTCTCTCTCTCTCTCTCTCTCTCTCTCTCTCTCTCTCTCTCTCTCTCTCTCTCTCTCTGTGTGGGTGTGTGTTTTTTTTTTTTATCTCCATTTTCGTTCTGGTAATTTTAGGGTTATTTTTAAAATATTTAAATAATTAAAAAATTTTTTTAAATAAAATAAACTTAATTAAAAGTGGTTAACTTACTGAATTAAAACTTGGTTAACTCAATTGTTTTCACAATTGACACATCCCATAATTTCTAAAATATCAGCCTCTACCAAATGGTTGATATGTCAGTTTATAGTAAAAGTACCAGAATTAATACATATACTATGAAAAATCAGAAAATAAGAAGTGTAAGACCAATTTATTAAAAAAAATCGAAATAAAACATTTTTGAATACTAAATCATCTTGTTTTTGAAGTATGCCATAAAATATTTCAGATTCTCATTTAACATGTTTTCTTGTGTTTTGTTTTCTGTGTTCTTTGTTTTGTGTTCTGCTAATTTTAGGGTTATTTTTAAAAAACAAAAAAACATTTTTATTTAAAATAAAATAAAAAAACGCAACAAATACAAAAAAAATAACATGTTAAATAACTTACTAATTCCTCCTAAAATAACTGATTCAAATATCAATTTTTTTTTATTATATTATATGGCATTTTTTTTTGACATTTTAATTATTTATTTTATTATGTATTCAGCAATATAATCATCAGCATAATATATAATAAAAATGCAAATAGCGTCAATCCAAAACTCTTTTTTGTGTGTGTGTGGTGGGGCCACTGAAATGTTACCGGTCCAAAACACTGTTTAAAAGCCTCTCTGCACACTAATGTTAAAACCTGATGTGCACTTCATGAATGTCAAGTGACACTCATTTTTCACAGTTTGTTCCAGGTCAGGGTCAGTCAGTATTCCACATTCTCTATCCTCTCCTCCCGTGCAGGTGCCAGTCCAGACTTCAGGGTGAACACAAATAAAAACACAATACAAACACTAGCCATGGCCTTGAAGTGCCCGTATCTCTGTGTGTGACGTGAGTGAGCAGATTTCCTCACAGTCACCTGTCTGTCCACAGTCCTAACCAGAGTGAACACAAAGAGCTCTTTCCCTCAGAGACCAGAGCAGGATGTGAATCATTTGAATGTGTGTTAGCATATACTCAGTGGTGTAAAGTAACAAATTACAAATACTCAAATTACTGTAATTGAATAGTTATTCTCAGGAATTGTAATTTACTAAGTAGTTTTAAAAATGTGTACTTTTACTTTCCCTTGAGTACATTGTTAGCGCTGTATTGGTACTTTCACTCCACTACTTTCCTTCAAACTGCAGTCACTACTTTATTTTTCTGGCTATGGGAATTAGAAAAATCAGTCCAGTGATTTCTGACCAATCAATTCGCACATAGAACACACATGGGTGATTTATTGCAGCAAACAGTTTGGAAGCATTAAAAGAGTCCAAGATATCCGAAATCGTCATACACAATGATCGAGAGACTGTTTAGTTGCATGTCACTGATGAGAAGATGAAGGATGTTTACTGTATGATGACCTAAATGGCCTTAAACACCCAGCAGGCACAAGACGTCAACATGACATCAGATTGACGTTGTACCCCAACTTTATGGGGACGTTGCATTTTGTTTGGAAATGAAAATCAGGTTGACGTCAGAACTTGTCAGGCCGATGTCAATGTCCAACCTAAAATCAACCAAATATCAACGTCTAATGATGTTACAGCCTAATGTTGTGTGGACGTTACCACTATGACATCTACCAGACGTTGGATTTGGTTGCCATACATAACAAATAAATGTCAGTATTTGATGTCAATATGATGTAGGTTTAAGATGTTGGCTCGACGTTGGATTTTGGTCACTCTCCAATACAACCTAAAATCAACCAAATATAAACATCATTTGAGGTCGTTATTGGACATCAAAATAAGGTTGTCCTTAGATGCTGGCTAGACATATAATTTTGGTCATCTGACAATAAGACCTAAATTTAACCTAATATTAACTTCTTATGATGTTGTGTGCGTGCTGGGCAATAACTAAATGCACTACAAAATGTGACGTTTACACAAATCCACAAATTACATGTAAATGCACCAGCCTTTTACAGTGTAATGCTCACTACTCTTGAGTACTTTTAAACGGGCTACTTTTTACTCATACTTTGAGTAATATTCACAACAGATACTTCTACTCTACTTGCACTACATTTTTAGGCAAGTAATGCTACTTTTACTATGTATGATTTTTCAGTACTCTTTCCACCACTGCATATACTATAGTTAGTACAACTGAATGATTCTAAAAGATCAAATGATTCAGTTAACAACTCACCGATTCAAATGATTTATTTAGAGTGAGTCTTTGGTTAACAACTCACTGATTCAGAACTCCCAGAGTTCATCAAGATTCTTTGGATTCATCTTCAATGCTTCCTCTATCTTACCCCAAACATGCTCAGTAATGTTCATCTCTGGTGACTGGGCTGGCCAATCCTGAAGCATTTTGACCTTTTTCGCTTTCAGGAACATTGATGTGGAGGTTGAAGTATGAGAAGGAGCGCTATCCTGCTGAAGAATTTGCCCTCTCTTGTGGTTTGTAATGTAATGGGCAGCACAAATGTCTTGATACCTCAGGCTGCTGTTGTTGCCATCCACTCTGCAGATCTCTCACACGCCACCATACTGAATGTAACCCCAAACCATGATTTTTCCATTACCAAACTTGGTTGATTTCTATGAGAATCTTGGGTCCTTGCAGGTTCCAAAAGATCTTTTGCAGTATTTGTGATGATTGGGCTGCAGTTTACCAGATGATTCATCGGAAGAAATCTACCTTATGCCACTTTTCAAAATGATCAACTAGAAGTAAAGTTAGTATTGGTTGCTCTTACAACTGAGAGCGATGACAAGACTTTTGTCACATAGTGTATTAAGACTCTTCTGCTAACAACACTGATTCAGAGCAAGTCTATTTTTTAGACTATTTTTTAACATTTTTAAGAAATAAGAATTTTTTTTATTAAGATTGGTTAACTAAGTAGTTCTTTAGGGAGAAAAAATGGTTCTTCTATAGAGGGTTTTACACAAGAGAAACATTTTCACGGTTCCTAGAACCATTGGTAGAAGTAGTTGTATTATCTTTTTGTTGTATTATCACCACAGAAACAAAAATAATTTGGATTCTAGGAATGCCATTTGTAAATTAGCTTCTACAGTACTTCAGAGCAGTGTCTAACCCAGCACTATAGGGATTATATGGTAAAGTGTACACTGATTAGATGAATACATAGACAGTATATTAAAGAGATTAACATTCAGAAAGCTAATGTTAGTGCCTTTAATGTGTCACCTTCATCCATAACCATTGTCCAATTGTGCCTAGTATACCATGTTCCTATAACTGAATTTCTATAACTGTCCTGGCCAAATTCCCTCCATCGGCCCTTACCAATCATGGCCTTCCAATAATTCTTGTCCACCAAATTAACTGTCATTGTCTCTCCACTCCACCATTACAATTCCAACAACTTTTTGTTCTTTCACTCTTTCATTTTTCTTCAGCTTAGTCCCTTATTTATCAGGAGTGGCCACAGCAGGATGAACCATACTGAACTATTCCGGCATATGTTTTATGCAATTATTTGTTGTGAAAGACCCATATGTCAATGAAAAGAAAAAAATGTTTGGAACCATTATTTTTAAGAGAGTAAGAGTTATTTTAGGAGTGATTTTATCTTCGCCGAATCAAACCTGAGCTAGATTCTGAGTTCTCGTGTTGCAAAAGATTTAAAGAGTTCTGGTCAAACAATCACAGAGATCTCTGGGAGAAAGAAGCGGAGAGAAAAGACGCTTGGCACATCCCGCCTTCTTCAACCTTTTTCTGACAATTTGCTTTTCTCCCCAGGGAAAGCTCAAATACACGAGGAGGAAGCTGCCAAACCTGCAAACTCTTCACAAGCGCCTCACACTACACGGCTCCTAATGAAAACCATCCGTATGACTTTTTGCAGCCGCTGAAGAACTCAAGACTACAATGACTTCACACAAAAGCTCTTTATCTATCAAAACCTGAATGGACGTGAACTCGGCCTGCAGATACAATCAGCGTCTTTCTATCAATCTCTGTCACAGCATCCACCCAGAAGACAGATGGGAATCAGAGCCTAAAACAGATGTTTGGCTGATCTTGCTAATTGGTAAAGTAGTTCCGGTTGATTGTGGAAAAAAAGGTTCATGATTAGCCAGGTTTCAGGATCATATGGCTCGAGTAAATTTGAATGTGATTGTCTGTATCCAATCGGTGTTCATGTTTACATTTCCATAGCCCCTGTCAGTGAACTGCATAAAGTATACTGAGGCATTTTGTATGTAACAAATTCACATACTAAGTTTCCAGGCAACTTGTCGTAGTATTTCTAATTTATTTATTTATTTATTTATTTACTTCTAATCAAAGACCAAAAGTGAAGCTCATTATGAATATCTCAGATTGCTGAATCGTGTCTTTTGTTATGTGTGCAACCAAATTGCACATTTTTGTAAACAACACTATTACACTTTCCCCATAAACACTCAAAAAATGATTTCTAAACTGATTAAAACTACTAAAAAAATTATTAAAACTAAGCTCGCTAAAAAGCTCGCTAAAAAGCTTACTAAAACTGAACCAACAAAATTGATTGAAAGAGTTTTTTCAACAGTTTTTAGTTTCAACTTAATTGTTCAATCCACTTAAATTTGTAAAAACAAAATAGGTTAACTTAATCGATTTGTGTTGGGACAACATTAAGGAAGTGTGTGGAACCCTGCAGTTTTTACAGTGAATCATGATTTTGTGAAATCGGTGGCTCTACAGGTACTGTATGTACAACAACTTGTCAAAAATGTTTTGAATCAAGTATCAAAATAACAGTGGAGGACAACATGGGTCTGTTCTTCATGGACTCATCTTCAAGTGGACTACTCGATAAGCTGGATTTGGTTATTGATGGCTTGATAAATTTGCTCTTTAATATAAATTTGTTCTTCAAAACTCATCCAGGAGATGTTGTCACAGCAGGGTAGCTCAAACTTGCTCTGAAGCAACCATAGATATTTATATTAGATGTCACCTATGCTATTGTTGTCTATTGGAAGGAACACGTCAATACAGCCACCATTTTAGTACAGGGTAGCGCTCCTACCATTGAAATGAATGTGGGACCAAGTTGCAGTGGAAGACGGATCTCATATATATATATATATGTATATATATATATATATATATATATATATATATATATATATATATATATATATATATATATATATATATATATATATATATATATACATTTATCTATGGTCGGGAGTGTTCCCGGTGGTCAGTATGCAATTATAATTTTACATCACTTTTCTACATCCGCACTGGCATTGCAGACAAAGAGAATGTGTTTGTGTGCATGGAAAGTGTTATCCTCCCTGCCTGTTCAATTTGATCTAATCCATGTCCTGAAACACACCCCATGTCCTGTTTTCACTTCTGATTCTAAGCGATTCGAGGGAGCAATTTGTTTATAAATGAATCTCGATTATGAAAGACTCGTTCACTTAGCCGACAAGAATACAAGTTTCTAGCACCGCAGCATCTTGTCATATTTAATTTACATTATTTGCTGATTTTATTTAACAAAACTAGCATAAGGCTAGAATTTAGTGCAAGTTGATGCTACTTTGACTTTCGATTAGTAGTGACAGTGCAGTAGTGACTGTATTATCATCAATAACCTTGTTTCAAGAGTTCACACTTAGCTGATGATTGATTATAAAGCGCGTTTGGCATGCTGTCCCGGGAGAGATCCCTGAGCTCATAAGATCCTTGGGCTCGGGGCTCCCTCCCGTTTGCAAGGCGAGAGGGGAGATTGAGCTCAGGTAGATCTCAAGAACTCCCCTGCTGTAGTAGCTAATGAACGTTACGGTTACTAAAGTAACCCTTCGTTCCCCAAGGGGGGAGGGGAACGGAAATGCTATGTGGAAACTTCCACTATGGGCTTTCGTCAGAAACCAATCATCTGAAAGAGTATAAAAACAGGCCAATAAAATCCCAATGAGTTGGCGGCATCAGCATGCACAGCTGGCGTCAATGACAATCAGTCATGCTATAAAGACGCAGCCAATGCCATGCTCGACATCCTTTTCTAGCTGAAGAGACTTTCACGCTCAACAACTAAGGGACAATCGTTGTGGTGAAGGAACATAGCATTTCCGTTCCCCCCCCCCTCGGGGAACGAAGGGCTAATTTAGTAACCGTAACGTTCCCCTTCGGATGGGGAACTCCAATGCTATGTGGAAACTTCCACTATGGGGAAATCTATGGAAAACGCCACAACAAAAAAACCTTACCGCGTCCCTGGCGAAGGGTGTGCCACGCAGTAGAGCAAGCGCATCTACAACCCCCCAAGACACAGTCTTCCAACGTGTCCCCTGGCCCTTACTTATCTTATTTACCTGTTCAGGAATAGTTATATTTTTCGGGGAGTCGCAATAACCCAGTAAAATAGGTTTTAATACGACAGTACGTTGGGAAAGCGCTCTGTCCCGATAGGGAGGACACTGCGGAGCTCACCTGCTACCCAGAGGGGAGACCTGGTGACAACCTGTGGACTAGCCCAGAGATGGGGAGTCGATGCATAAGGATGGTTATCATGGAGGGCAGACACGAGCCCGCCTAGAAGAGGGGACTAAACCGTGGCTGAGTGAGCGTATGGGATCGCCAGCAGCGATCTCGCATAGCAGGCACTTATACCCAGAACTGGTCAGAGGATCTAAAGCTCTGAGTGCGGTCCACATATATTTGCAAAGCGCGAACAGGACACAACAATGAAAGGGCTGGGTCTGCCTCCTCCGCGGGCTCACTACCTGATCCTTAAACGGCATGATAGGAACCTTGGGCACATAGCCTGGCCGGGGTCTCAGGACGTGAGAGTAGGCCGGCCCGAATTCTAGGCACGAGTCACTGACCGAAAATGCCTCCAGGTCCCCAACCCTCTTAATCGATGCCAACGCGACCAACAGAGCTGTCTTCAAGGACAGAAATCTCAAGGATACTGAGTCAAGTGTTTCGAAGGGATCCCCACCTAAGCTCGTTAGCCCTACTGCGAGATCCCAAGAGGGCATGAGAGGGGGGCGGGGTGGAAACATCCGCCTCGTACCTCTGAGGAACCGGATGATGAGGTCATGCCTCCCCACGGTGCCACCATCCACCACATCATGATGAGCGGAGATGGTGGCCACGTAAACCTTCAGTGTGGAGGGCGACAGCCTTCGCTTCAACCTGTCCTGAAGGAAAGAAAGCACAACACTGATCTGGCAAGATCGGGGGTCTTCTCGGCGAGAAGCGCACAACTCAGTGAATAGACTCCACTTCAGGGCGTAGGCATGCCTCGTAGAGGGTGCACTAACCTGAGTGATGGTATTAACCACCGCCAACGGTAGGTTACCTAAGTCTTCCTCGTCGCGTCTATGGACCACACGTGGAGGTTCCACAGATCTGAGCGAGGATGCCAGATGGTGCCCTGTCCCTGAGAGAGTAGGTCCTCTCTCAAAAGGACGCGCCAGGGGGGGCCGTTGCGAGGACGGAGAGTTCTGATATCCAGGTTCGGTTGGGCCAGAGAGGCGCAACTAGCAAGCATCCTTCTCGTCCTCCCTGACCTTGCAAAGTAACTGCGTGAGTAGGCCCACTGGGGGAAACGCATATTTGAGCATGTCCCGAGACTCGGGGTGGAGTCGCCATTCTCCCGGGGTAGGAGCTGCCGTGAGAGCCTGTTGGCCACATGGTTGAGCTCATCCGGGATGTGAATAGCAAGCAGCGACTTCAGCATGCGTGTGACTCCAGAGGAGCAGACGGCGAGCGAGCTGAGACATGCGGCAGGAGCGTATACCCCCCATACGGTTGATATACGCTACCGCCGC
Source organism: Danio aesculapii (assembly GCF_903798145.1). NCBI lineage: Eukaryota > Metazoa > Chordata > Actinopteri > Cypriniformes > Danionidae > Danio > Danio aesculapii. The sequence continues at coordinate 26,595,821 of NC_079456.1, read as the reverse complement.
AGTGCTGTCCGTCCTGACCAGCACGTGTTGCCCTCTCAGCACCGATAAAAATAATTAAAAATCAAGGCATGATTTTATTTAGGTAAAATAAGCGTAATCTAGAGGTCTTTACCTTTCATATAAGCCACTGATACCAAATGATCAACTAGAGGTCAAGTTATTATTTCTAATTATTTCAAATTATTATATCCTAAAAGTTGGATAGGCAATAAGACTTTTGTCAGGTAGTGTAAAATGTGGAAAACAATGATTAATATATTTTAGATTTTTATAGCAGTATGATTTTTCATTGTTTTCATTACAGTTTGTGTTGTGTTTAAATAAAAAACATCTCTAAAAAACTGATAAAAAAGCCTTACACAGGTGAGTGGGCTTGACAAACCCCCTGTAGAAAACACACATTTTCATCTCTCTGACACTTCAACCAACACTTGCACCAGATTTCTGGACCAGACACATTCTTACAATCAGTCCATATATAATAAAAATGCATTAATGAAGTGTGCTTCACACAGGTGAGTGGGCTTTACAAACCACCTGTAGAAACACTCTTCACTTTCTCTCGCACAAAAAAAAACACTTCCCATACTCTACCACTTTATTCAATTCTCTGAGCACAATGATAAGTGTGTGATAAGTACTTTTGCTGTATGATAAGTATCAATGAATCTCTCCTCAATTGTAAGTCGCTTCAGACAAAAGCGTATGAATTGACTAAATCTAAATGTACACAGAAAATGATGATTGTGTGCTTAAGCATGTGATTTTTTTAAACAATTAATTTTTTTTTGCATAGGTGATGTTTTTTGTGCATGGATGCAATATTTCAATATTGTTCAATATGTTTATCGAAATAATATGACTATGTTTTCAATGAACGAAAATTGAATAATTGATGACATAAATGTAACTGATATAATTGTTTTACACGCTGAGGAAGGCATTGAATTTGTAGTTTTGTTTCCAGAAGAATAAAAAAAAAAAATTACGAAAAAAAAAAAACATCTAAATGAGTGTGGATCACTATTTCTTGAAATAAAAAAAGAAAAAAGGTTTTAGTGCATTGTTGACATGTAAAGGTCCCAAAATTGAGTACCAGATTTAACAACTATCAAAAGCATGGCTGTCCACATAAAACACAACACAATTACTAGATCACAACTGCTGTCAAGACATGCTGATGTTTCTTTGGGCACGCTGACAGTGAAGGATGAAGGGAAGATGACGAAGGCAGTGGCCACAGTCTTTCCAGAGTGGGTGGCTGCGAGCAAAAAGCCAATTTTGGACTGACTCAGCCTTTCTCGTTGCCTCTTCCTCTCGCTCACACACTCCTCCTGTGTGATCTATAAATCCTGTCACGGTTGCACCACAGATGGGGTGTTTTATTAGAGACTAACTAAATCCAGGGATGAAATCAGTCATGGGGGCCTGCGAGTGAAAGATGCTCCTGGACGAATCTCACGGAACTGAGCAAGGGAAATTCACTTCATGCTTACTGTCTGCAACCTCATTTAATGACTTCATTTTCAGGGTTTTGTCTTTTTGTTTACTTCAGAGTGCATGATGATACTGAAACTGAAATGTAAAATATACACCAAAAGGTTTAAGAGAATAATGGATTCATTTTATTTGTAAACACGCACTGTAAAAAATGCTGGGTTCCACACAATGCCTTCATGTTGTCCCAACACAAATCTATTAAGTTAACTTAATCATTTTTACAACTGTAAGTAGATTATTACAATTATAGTAAGTTGTCCCCCAAAAAACGTAAGAAGTCTTGTTTCAACTCATTTTAAATAAGTAGCTTAAACAAACAGCAAAATAATTTTGTATTGTTTTTATCACGTTCACCAGCGATCTAGTCCATACAGATCACTGGAGAACTACAAATCTGCCACCAAAAGAACTACAAATCCCATTTACCTGTACTTGCACACACAGCTTAAAGTCATCATGGACTGATCACCTGGACTTTATATTCACCTATCTCTCTTTCACACACACACACACTCACTCGCGCGCACACACACACACACACACGCACGCACGCACGCACAGGTTATCCTGTAGCATTATAAAGCATTAATAAAGTCTAGTCTTTCCATGTTTTTATCCTTGCCTTGTTTTCCTGTTCTTGATTTCTTGCTGCCTAGCCTGACCATTTGCCTGTTTTTGACTACAATCTCTGATTACCTTTATGCTTCTTTTTCGACCATTGCCTGTCTGGCTACTCTTATTAATAAAAGAACTGCACGTGGATCCCCACCTCTGTTGCCCCGACCCGTATGTTACAGTATTTACTCATTTATATGCTTCAATTACAAGTCAATTATACTTTTAAATAAGTAATTCTCTTCTTTGAATGTAATTTACTTTTTTATTTGTGTTATTGTGTTGTTTGTTTGTTCAGTGTATGCAAATGTAAGCCTATATGGTCCAAATTTTCTCATTGGGGAAAAAAATTATACTGAATTGAATTAAATTGAATTGAATTTGTTGTTGTAACGTGAAACATGGTGCTTTTTTTTTTTTTTGCTTTTTTGGTCAGTTTTGCCCAATTTAAAAGTTGAGTTCATCACAGTGTTCAATCAAACGGGTCTATAATTACAAGATAATTACAAAAATAATAGTAAAATTTAGATTTTTTATTATCTGTAAGTTGCTTTTTTGTATGTTTACAATATATTGTTATTCAGTCATTCAGCTATTTTTGATAAATGTAAAGGTTCATTCACACCTAGCATGATAACTTTAAAAGATAACAATATATACATAATTAAAAAAACATTCTGAATGTGAAACAGCAGAGTTTAGACCACAGCTATAATTATAAAGATGTAGAGAAACAACATTGTTGGGATTACTTTCAGAATAATTTTTTCCCAGCTAATAAACAATAAAACACAAGCAGCCAATCAGATTCCATTCAAATATAAAGGGCTTGAAAAATGATAAATTAGAGATGACATTGTGGACAAGCTCTGCTTAATGATAAGCTCTGTTTTCACATTATTTTAAAATAATGACTTGTATATAGTTGTTGTTTAAAAAACAAATATTGTAAACAATTGGTTATACCATAGGAAATAATGATTCATGGAAGTTATTTGCCAGGCTAACAAATTGAAGTATAAAAATAAAAGTACCTCAGGTATCCAGCGCTAGTTTCAGCATCTTAGTGTACCCTCCATTGAAAATACAGAGGAAAATAATTTGTGTTGGTTTTGATATCGATCTCTAATATTTGATTAGATTGATTACACGAGCTGGACTCACTGGTCAGATGCGGTATTAGTATACTGGGGAAATCAGCTTGGAGGGAACAGACCATTATTGTTCATCAGTTTAAAAACAAATATATTAATTGTTATGTGCTTGGTGTGAATGGGTCTAAAAATTTGTCATTTTTCATTTGTAAATACAGGAGATGTGCAAATTGGTGCAAATCTCTATTAGACATTAGTTATTAGTTTTATAGTTTAACATCTATTAAACTATTTGACATACTGTCAAAAACGTGGCTAATTCATACCATTTCATTTGTATGAAAACATATGACTTTTTTAGAGTCATGCCACCAGACCCCTACAAGTGTAACCCCTAATCCCTACAAAGTGTAAAGTGTAAAAAGTATGAATGAGATCATACAGATAAATCTGAATAAAAAATAAAAAATGGCCAATTCTGATGTGCCAAATTCTCTGAGATCCATGTGTTTACTTTGTTTTATCTAACTTGTGTGTTTTTTTTTTACTCTAAGAATGCTGGCACTGTATCTATTGACTCGAATTTACTTTTATTAATCACCAAGGCCCATGGTATGAGCTAAAAAACAAGAGAAAAAAAAAACACCACCTACACCTCAGGGTAAATATTATCATTTTATCCTGAACTTTCCCTCTAACAGCAAAACACAACCTGGGCATGTTTTCAACTGGTGTCGTGAGATCCGTCCATTTCTATTATCAAAGGGTCAGATTGTATATATCTCCAAACTTCACGCAGTTGACTTTGACCTAAAACTGCACTTCAATTCTCCCCCACACGCCAAACATAAACTCCTTTCTACAGCCTGCAGAGCTTCCCATCTGTCTTTCATAGTAAAATCTCACTGCAGCTACAAATGCGAGAGAAGGACGGGTGATAAACAAGGGCAAAGGAAAGAGAATGGGAGGCATGGTGGTGTGTGTCATACACAGTGCCAGAGATTGTTAGTGAGGAACTCCAGACGTCCGTGTTTGATTGCAGTCTGTATGAAATGAGAATCAATTACACCTGAACGAGACTCATATAAACACACACGCGCAGAGGTCAGTGAGCAGATGCCTCGTAACCTTTGACCCTGAACCAAACAAGCCGTCCACAGGCGTTGATGCCTATAGCCCACCTATACCTCACACACACAAACACACACGATGGAGACACATGAAACATCGCAGTGGTTTCAGCAGAGAGGGAATAATTTAGATGATGAAATTCAAAACGGCTGTTGGGACTGGAGACATGCTTCATCTACGGTGGAGAATGCTCTGGCAAAGTGTGTAACGGCATTGCTCCAAAACACTGGCTTAAGGAGCGTTCACCTAAAAATGATGGATTCGGCGTCATTTTGTATCAAACCTGTTTAGCTGACTTTCTTTTGCTGAACAAAAGTTTATGAAAGCATTTTTTTTCCTGTACGTCAATTAGAAAGTGCTTTAGAAAGACATTAAAGTGCTTATTTTGTCATTTCGATGAAAGTAAATGGGGTCCAATACAACACTGTGAAAGTCTATCATGTTCATGCAATGTAAGTCAATGGGTCCAAAACAACTTTATTCTGAAAGGCCTTTTTAGCTCATACAAATGACAATGACAGTATTCTGAAAGTGTTTGTCTTTACAGTGAATGTCAATGTACTCCAAAACAACACTACATTGTAAACAAATAAATGACAAAAAGTATGACAATATATTGTCCACCCCATCAACTAGGCATACAATAAAATTGCAGCCTACAAAATAGCACACAAATCCACACCTTTCTTATATACCTGTATGTATATATACAAATACATACACACATACACATTCGAATGACTAAGAAAATTAATTCAATTAAATAAGTAAATAAAAATAATAACAAATAAATGAAAATGATGAATTGAAAAATAGATAATGACAAAATAACAAAAACATAAAACAGTAAAAAATAAAAATGCGTGTTTACAAGCACATCATTTAATTTACATAATATTTATATATGGTTCCCAAAGACAGTCAAAGTCCTTCTGCTTGCCTTTGATGATATACACTGAATGTCCAACTGCTCCTTAAGGCAAGTTTCTAATCACCCAATCACATGACTGCAACTCAATGCATTTTGGCATGTAGACATGGTCAAGCCGATCTGCTGCAGTTCAAACCGAGCATCAGAATGGGGAAGAAAGGTGATTTAAGTGACTTTGAATGGCATGGTTGTTGGTGCCAGATGGGCTGGTCTGAGTATTTCAGAAACTGCTGATCTATTGGGATTTTCATGCACAACCATCTCTAGGGTTTACAAAGAATGGTCCGAAAAAGAGAAAATATCCAGTGAGTGGACTTTCTGTGGGCGCAAATGCCTTGTTGATGCCAGAGGTCAGAGGAGAATGGCCAGACAGGTTCCAGCTGATAGAAAGACAACAGTAACTCAAATAACCACTCGTTACAACCGAGGTCTGCAGAAGTGCATCTCTGAACGCACCGGCAGAAGACCACACCAGGTGCCACTCCTGTCAGCTAAGAACAGGAAACTGAGGCTACAATTCGCACAGGCTCACCAAAATTGGACAATAGAAGATTGGAAAAACGTTGCCTGGTCTGATGAGTCTCGATTTCTCGAGGGACAGAATTTGGCATCAACAACATAAAAACATGGATCCATCCTCCCTTTTATTAGCGGTTCAGGCTGGTGGTGGTGATGTAATGGTGTGGGGGATATTTTCTTAGCACACTTTGGCCATTAGTACTGTACCTATTGAGCACCGTGTCAACGCCACAGCCTACCTAAGTATTGGAGCTAATCATGTCCATCCCTTTATGTCCACAATATACCCATCTTCTGATGGCTACTTCCAGCAGGATAACATACCATTTCATAAAGCACGAATCATCTCAGACTGGTTTCTTGAACATGACAACGAGTTCACTGTACTCAAATGGCCTCCACATCCACCAGATCTTATAGAGCATCCAATAGAGCACCTTTGGGATATGGCGGAACAGGAGATTCACATAATGAATGTGCAGCCGACAAATCTACATGATGCTCTCATGTCAATATGGACTAAAATCTCTGAGGATAATTTCCAGTACCTTGTTGAATCTATGCAACGAAGGATTAAGGCAGTTCTGAAGGCAAAAGTGGTCCAACCCGGTACTAGTAAGGTGTACCTAATAAAGTGGATGGTGAGTGTAAGTTAGTCTCTCCAGTCCAATACAGTTCAATATACAAAGTTTAACTTAATATTTTAGTCAATTTGATTGATGCAAGTTGAGATGACTAGAAAAGCTCATTTGATTCAACTAAAAAATTTAGGTCAGCAAGATTCTTTTTAGAGTGTATGAAATTGTGTTATTGGCAAAACAATGAAAGTCAATGGAATCTAAGAGCTTTTTTGCAGATACAATGAAAGTCCAAAGTGGGGTCCAAAGCGACTGAAAGAGCCTGGTGATTCATAAAAAAAAAAAAAAGTTCATTTGTTTGTTTGTTACAATAGCAGTCAACTGTGTGTAAAATAACTATTCTGATATAATAAGCTTCTGTCTGGAAGTGTTTTTTTGTACATGTAATGGAAATTGTACAATGGAAATTAAAGTAGAGCATCAGAAATCACATACTCCTCTTCAATAAAAAATAAAATAAAATTAATAAACTTGAAAAACAGTGGGTGAGACGTATCCAGAATACCTGTACTTCCAGCCAGATTCTGAAGTGCGTGTCCAATTGATACTTTACTATCCCATGCCATGAGGCCAAGGAGAGAATTTATAAATGAGATTAAAGCAACGCAAATGAGGGGAGTATGTCATGTGATAATGATCTATAATCCATACTACTCATATTTATACAGAACGTACTTTAACAACGACAGTAAGGTATGTGATTGTTTTGTATTATAATATTATAAAAGAGTTTTGTTCTTCATACAATCAAATTCACTGGGTTCCAAAACTGTAATATTATAAAGTTCTTCTTGGTATATACAATGAAAGTCAATAGGCTCAAAGCAACATTAGTCTGGAAATGTGTTTGCTCATACAATGAAAATATATAGGGTTTAACAGGACAATGGCTCCAAAACTATTTTATGAAGTGTTTTTTGTTCATATAAAGTTCAATGATGTATAAACAATGATGAGTTTTCTTTGCCATACAGTTCAAAACAATGGAGTATATGCACACAGACTTTTAGTTTCAGTCAGCCAGCCCCAGGGCTTCCGGTTATTTGTCATCCCATACAAATTTGCAGCTTTTAAGATCTGATTTCTTTAAAAAATAGAGATCTTTACTGCCTGGCTGAGATGCGCTATAAAGTAGGTATCAGACCAAACAAGAAACACAGCATTTTTCCGCACCATGTCTTTAAAATATGGAAATTAATTTTACCCCAGTATTTTCAATGGAGTTTCTGCGCTAGCCTGCTGCTAATGACGGCGTCTGCATTTAATCAGTCTTTCATTTCCTTTTATGCTTTAACAACCAAATGGATGCTTAAGTCTATTTAACTGATTATATTTGAATTACATTACAACATCGATGCTGTAAAAGGAACCTTATGAAATTCAAAATAGTCACATAAAGCTCTCACCGGATGTTCATCATTGGCTGAAAAACACTAGCTGTGCTCACTGGGTCCAAAACAATGTTTTGAAAGTACATTTAATTTCATGCAATGAAAAAGTCCAAAACAATAACAACAACATTCAAAACGTGTTTCTGCGTATTTTTGTTTTAGACTTTCACTGAACAGACAAATTCATTCTTCTAAATATCTTCCTTTGTTTTTCATAAGAAAGAAACTTCCAACAAAGTTGAAGAAATAATGGCCCATTGTTCATTTTTTGATGGATTATCCCCCTGACAGTTTTTCCTGAACCTTATTTACATGTTGTTTTTTTCATTGGCAAACTGTTTTATACAAATGAGAACTTTACTTAACAAATTAGCACAAAACCCACTTTAACTTCCAAACCAGCTGTCAAAAACGACACATTGAGATTCAATATGATATCACCTTCCCACATGCTGAGGCCAAAAATGAAAAAATAATCACATTTTCCTACCATTTTCTGATTAAATGATACTTCCGCAATCTGTTCTGAATTTGAGAGCCGTGGCTCATGGAAAATGTCACGCTCCATCATGCGATGTGATCAGCGCTTGGAGAGGAACATTGTTTGTTTAAACTACGTACGAATTGGTTCTGTTAGGCCAAATTAATCAGGAAATGTCTACTTTTTTCTCTGACTGGTGCTGTTTTCAGCTGTTATTTGACTCCTATGGTGCTCTGCAAACCGTTCTTGCTGAACCAATTTGAGGAACAAGTCCTTCTTCAATTTAAAACAGTTCATGTAAACACCTTGAAGTCTGTGTGAGGAAAAGTTCCGTGGCTCTCATCTGCTCCACCCGCCAAGTTTGAATCAGAGCATGTGCATAGACTTACTGACTTTGTGGAGTAACTTTTACTCGCGCATGTCTTTTTTTGCATTAGCTCAATATATTACCGAACACTAAGTAAATATTACTTGGGTATATCCATTGTAATTTAAGCACAATAAATTAAAAATAAATATTAAGTAGCTTATTGAATTAAACATGACAATTTAAAGTAAAAAGAAAAAATATGATTTATTTGTAAAATGTACTTGGATTTTGCTCTCTTTATTTACAAGCCCCAAAAATCTTTTTTTTTACAGTGTACAGTAAAGATGTAAGTGGCAGGAGATTGTTAACATTCATTCATTAATTCTTCTTCAGCTTAGTTCCTGATTTATAAGTGGTCACAACAGAGGAATGAACTGCTAACTATTCTGGAATATGTTTTATGCAGCGAATGAAATTGTTAGCAATGAAGCTTAAACATTTATATCTCTACCATTTCACCTAAAAAGCACACCAAACAAGAAGCACTTACAATGAAAAGCAGGACCCAGTGGGCTAAATATTTAGTCAAACGGGAATGTTAATATGGTCAAATTAACAACAGGGACTTAATTTTGTCTCAGAAAACAAACTTGCGTGAATGTGCAGAGAAAGCTGGAAAGGTTTGCTTGTTGATATAAGAAAGTTCTGGCAATTAATGATAAACACTGAAGATACAAAGAGCTAAATCAAGACTAGATAGAAATGAAAATGTTAAATAAAAAAATGAGCTGTGTTTAATACATGCACAAAAAGTATTCTAAACATTTGTTCATGTTTTGAAGGGTTTTGAAGGGTTAGTTCACAACGTAGTCATCGTTAACCTTATCAAACCCATAGGATTTTTGTTCATTTTCAGAGCACAAATGCAGATTGCAGAGCTTGTGCAAACATCCACATCACTATTACTAGATGCTTTCTTCATTGCTGTCATTTAAGTTGTGCTTATTTTGTTTTAAATATACAACACATATCTACTTATTCATCTAAACATTGGTCTCAACAGTGTAAATGAAGTGGGATGTTCACTAACAATATACCAATGCGCAGGTTTTTCAGATTTATTTTTCTATGTACAGTTGAAGTCTTAATTATTCGCCCTCCTGTGTGTGTTTTTTTTTTCTTTATCAAATATTTCCCAAATTATGTCTATCAGAGCAAGGAGTTTTTCACAGTATTTCCTTTAATATTTTTTCTTCTAGAAAAAGTCTTATTTGTTTTATTTTGACAATAATATAAGCAGTTTTTATTTTTTTAAACCATTTTAAGGTCAATATTATTAGCCCCCTTAAGCATTGTTTTATTTCAATTGTCTACAGAACAAACCATCATTATACAATGGTTTGTCTAATTACCCTAACTTGTATAATTAAGTCTTTAAACTGCACTTTAAGCTGAATACTATTCAAAAACATATAGTAAAATATGATGTATTGTCATCATAGCAAAGATGAAAGAAATAACTTATTAGAAATGAGTTATTAAAACTATTATGTTACGAAATATGTTGAAAAAAAATCTGTCACTTAAACAGTAAATGCGGGGAAATATACAGTGGGGCTTTTAATTATTAAGGCTAATAATTCTGACTTTAACTGTATATACTGACACAATACTAGGGTTGTTTTCAAAAATGTCACTTTAAGACCCATTTTCAGCCCTATCTATGTTTTAAGTGAACAAGCAGATGATGATTGTGGTTTTGACGTCAACACCTTTGATAGTGGCATGAATGAACCTTGCTTTAGAGTAAAGGCAATCTTCATGTCCTTGAGGGAAAGGGACAAATCGTCCCTCAACCCCTTCACGCCTGCTCCACCTCAGGACTGAAGCACAAGAATAACAGGATTTATGAGGATGTAACACAACACCCTCAGATCTTTAAAGACAGGCTGTAAGATTAACACTTCGTTAGTAGAGAAAGTGAGAGCAGGAGAGATGGAGAAAGAATGAAAACTCATTCATCATTGGGTTGACATGCAGCACCAGTTTACCACTCAAACAGACAGATGGCGTTGTGTGAGTCAAACGATGTAGCCTACAGTGTCTTTGTATACATTAAAGAAGCATAATACCATAAACATTTCTTCAAGGTACTAAAGAATGAAAACTTAAATTGGAGTAGCCAACTCACTATCAACATAACATAAGAAAAGTTAAATTGCACACAAAGAACATTTAGTTGCAATTGCTATATCTGCTGAAAAAACAGCTTAAACCAGTGATTGGCTGGTTTTAGCTGGTCGGCCAGCCTGGTTTTAGAGGAGTTTTGGCCATTTTCACCCATTTCCAGCCATTGGAAAATGGCCAGCCTAAACCAACAAAACCAGCTTGACCAGTCTGGATTAAGCTGGATCAAGCTGGTTTTAGCTGGTCACCCAGCCCGACTAGCTAAACCCAGGCTGGAAAGGGTTGAAAAACCAGCCTGGCATGGACAAACCCTCTCTAAAACCAGCCTGGTTTACCAGCTAAAACTAGCCAACCTGCCAACAGTCGGTTGGTTTAAGCTGTTTTTTTTCAACAATGATGGTATTTTGAGTAAAATACCATCCCTGCTTGGGTAATATAGTGTTGAGATTGTTTTTAGTGGTTGCTATGGTGTGGCTAGGTGGTTGCTTTGATATTCTGAGTGTAACAGAAATGTTGTTAGTGTAATGAACATGAAGAAGAGACATGATTAGCATTTTGTTATCATGATGCTAACATAACTAGCCTGTTATTAGAAGAAACATTCATTTTTTTAAGGGTTCAGTTTACAACTCCTCTATTGTTAAACAGTTGAGTTTTATCATTTTTGAATCCATTCAGGCAATTTCCAGGTCTGGCGGGTGCACTTTTATCTTAGCATAGATCATCGAATCAGATTAGACCAATATATATTACATTATAATATTATTATATTATATATATTTTATTCTGTTGGTCTTAGTAAACAATGTAACAGCAGAAGAGACAGGGCTTAAATAAAAAATAAATGATCAAAAAACTTTGGTCATTTTTGTTTGAGATGCTAATGGTCTAATCCGATTCAATAATTTATGCTAAGCTAAGTTGCTAATTTATGCTAAGCTAAATGGATTCAAGAGAGTCTATTTTCCAAAACAAAAGTGAACTGTTCTTTTATTATGGTTTTAGCAAGATGTTAATGGGTCTTCATGCATTCAAGCAGAGTCATAATTAACCGAATAATTTGCTTTGTAAGTCAACTGAAAGCTGTGACACAATACAGTCCACATACCACATATCATAACTTAAAAGAAGAAAAAAAGTAGGACAAAAAGAAAAGAAAGAGGCAGAGATTGTCAGGCATGCACTGCCGTGCAGAAACAGAAAACATGCTGCCATCTGTGCATTGATGGTTCTGAACAACATAAATCAAGCATGGGAATGTTCTCAGTCAGCGTGATGATCCATTCGCAAGCATCTGCAATGGTTCTGATCAGTTGTGAAAGGCGCCACAGAACTGCTGGCATCTGAGAGCCGACACATGTTTCAATCCAGCCTGACGCTTACAAGCTGAGATTTTGGATAAATTCCCTGCATAAGTTGCTAGTATGAAGTTTACAATGCAAAGTTGAGTCTTTTTTTAAAGTGTAGAATAACTGTTTCGAAGTTTGGAAAGAAACTAAGATAAAACAAGAACAACAAACTACTGAAGACAACAAAACCTAAAGATGCCGATGTTGACAGTTGTCTGTGTGAGCGGATTTAAAAAAATATCCACAACTAGTTTACACTAATATAACTAGATCATAAATTTGATAAATCTTTCAAGTGTGCATGTGTTGAGCATATGTGTGCACATTAAGTGGTGTGATATGACCAAAAAGAAATATATAAACACAATTTTACATATACAGTAAGTTCATAGCAATAGCCATTAAGCATTTTTGTGTTTAAAAGACTTTTAATAGACTTCCAGGCATAAACATCTTGGCTAAAATAAGACTGAATTTGGGCTGTCTATTCAGAAAAGACTAACAATAGTACAAAAGTTGGCTAGTCATCAAATAAACTATTTAGACAGACTTCATGTGTTGTCATTCATTCATGTCTGTTTGACTGACACTTTAAGTTAGTAAAAATGTGCATAAATTAAATACACAAAACTGCTACTGCTTATTAAATATGGTACGTTTATAGAAAGAATATTGAAATATAATTATTGCCTAAACACATAATATTATTTATATTAATATAATATAGTTAATAAAATTATTATTAGAATATAACACACAGTATAATTTAAAACAATTCAATATGCAGTATATATATATATATATCTACATTTTAAGGCAACACGGCGGCGCAGTGGGTAGCGCTATCGCCTCACAGCAAGAAGGTCACTGGTTTGAGTCCTGGCTGGGCATTTCTGTGTGGAGTTTGCATGTTCTTCCAGTGTTGGCGTGAGTTTCCTCTGGGTGCTCAAGTTTCCCCCAGAGTCCAAAGACATGCGGTAAAGGTGAATTGAATAAGCTAAATTGGCTGTAGTGCATGTATGTGAATGCAAGAGCGTATGGAGGTTTCCTAGTACTGGGTTGCAGCTGGAAGGTCATACGCTGCTAAATAATATTCTGCTGTGGCTACCCCTCACCAATTAAGGGTCAAAGCTGAAAAGCAAATGAATGAATGAATATCCTACATTTCTGGCACAATACCACGGTTACACTTGGTCATACAATATATGTGAATGGTTGCTATATCCCTTTTAATCGTAATTGAATTCTCCAAAATCCAAAATAACTTGTTTTTTTGTGTTACACAACAAACAACAAAGAAATTTGGAATGGCATTTCATTTTTGGATTGACAACCCCAAATTCTTTCCTTTCAAGAGCACATTTCTTTCCACAAAGTTCTGTTTAATTCAGGTCAAGCTTGGTTTTGAGCACATGCCAATGACCCCACAATCACGACACAACCACAATAGCAAACAAGCTGATCAGCGGAATAGCTTGACAACCATCTGCTTCATTTTTCGACTACAAAGCCACAATCTTGCACACAAATGCAGGGCCAGCACATGAGGAGTAGTGATTTAGGTATGTGCATCAAGAACACAAAAAAACAGGGTGGATAAACAGAACAAAAAAAATTGTTTCCTCCCTTGGTTTATTCACAATCAATAAAAAAAGTGTTCTTGTAACAAAAGTTTTCAGGTGTCTTCTTTAAAAAAGAGCAGCTTGGACATTCTGCTAAACATCTCCACCTTATAAATTAAAACACTGACAGAGTTTAAATTTTGTCAATGAACTTTTGCTTGAAAACCCAACGTCTCTGGTGTAAAAGTTTTGCATCCTTGCTGAGCCCATAAGGACGTTTCACAATCATTATTGCTGGTGTTTTTGTTCGGATACCATTTGCCAAGGTGCTTATGCTGAGGGAAGGCCAAATCCCTGACATGATTGTGAAACACAGATGGCTGTATATGAACTGCGTAAGCTGCTTTGTGTTGAAGGCCTGACTCGACGCACACACTCCGCTCTGCGTTCAAAGCTGCAATCCACTGTGCCTCATTACGCCTGAGAAATAACTCCACCGCAAATGAGAAAATCAGACAAAACCATTGAACACGGAGGGAAAGAAAACTGACTCAATCCTTCTTTCATTCATTGGCTGTTTTCTATTTTCCGCCCAGCCAAGAGCAAGATTGCTTCAAACCCTATCCAAGCGCAGTTCCTCTGAGTATCCGCGTGGGGTAGACGGGATTTCAAAACCGCAAACGTGAACACTCACAAGCCACAAACCTGTGCCAGATCTCATAATGGAGATAAAAACTCACTTCAGTTCAACATATATGGACACTTCTAATAACAACTTGAGAGTAAAAGAGAGAATTGTGGTGTGTTCTCATGGTATATAAATAGTTTTGACTTTGCAACACCAGATGTACATAAACAGACCTGGGAAAGTTTGGGCTGCTGAGCGAAGATGTGACAGAAGAACTATACTGCATATTGCAATTTACTTCCAATGCAATTGAAGTAACGTTTTTTAGATGTTAGTATCAGTATTGTTCGTTTTTAGGATATCTATAATCTAGTACGCACCAAAACAGTAACAAAATTAGATATACAACTAATATACAGTTGAAGTCAGAATTATTGATTTTGATTTTTTTAAATATTTCCCAAATTATGTTTAACAGAGCAAGGAAATTTTCACAGTATGTCTGATAATATTTTTTCTTCTAGACAAAGTCTTATTCGTTTTATTTTGGCTAGAATAAAAGCAGTTTTACATTTTTTAAAACCCATTTTAAGGTCAAAATTATTATCTCCTTTAAGCAACATTTTTCGATGGTCTACAGCAGTGGTTCTCAAACTGGACCCTGCAGGGGTCACAGAATAATTTCAAGGGTTCGCGAGAGTGATTAAAAAAAAAGTGTAATTTTCAGTGATTATAATATATATTTTTCAGTATTACAAGTAAAAGCTAATATTTTAAGATTTTTTTAAAGATATTACTGATTGGTATTTAAAAAAAATGAATGTAACATCATAACTGTGCAGCAAATCACTCGCTAGTTATCAATACAGCATGCATCTGGATGTGAAAACCGGAACCGTCTACTTTGACTAGCATAAGAGAAAGACCCCATCAGACAAAAGTAGGAAACGTCAAAAAAATCAGGATGAATTCATAAAGTATTTAGGACACATTCAGGCACAATGCATATTTGCACTTGAAACACAGCGCTCAGGAACAGTTTAAAACAGTAGTCATGTCAACTAGGTGCAGTAAACAAAGCCTGTAATGACTTGCCCGCCTTCACGCTCTTCTTATTGGCCCACTGCTATTATACGGTATTGCTATTAAAATGACGTTTGCAAATAATAAGGTATATGTCAAAAGCGTCTGTGCAATATCAGACAGCACCCGTGAGAACACAGCACAGTATCGTTAACAGATTCATTCATGTCAAGCAGTGCGTGTAGGGCCGGTGAGCAGTCCATGTATCTTTTGGTCACTCAATTATGTTATAAAAATGTATTTTCTTGTGATAACTGGATTTCGTTAAGACATATTTTCCTCACGCATGCGTACATATTTTTTTGCTTGTTAGTTTTGATTAGTGTTGATTTCAAATGCAATAAATCTGTTTATAAAACTTGTTGTAACGGTGCTCATAATTGGTGGGTGTGACTAAATTTTGGCTGGTGCGCCTACATTTTTAAAGTCAGGAGCACCAGTACTACCAAGCAAAAATGTTAATTTTGAGCCCTGTAATGTATAGTAAATATAGTTAAAGTATTGTGAACAGTAAAAGAAGTTATTTTTATTGTTTGCATATGCTTTGGTAGAGAGGGGGGGGGGGGGGTCGCAAGTTCTTGACAATCTTACATTGGGGGTCGCTAGCTTAAAAGTTTGAGAACCACTGGTCTACAGAACAAACCATTGTTATACAATAACTTGCCTAATTACCCTCACCTGCCTAGTTAACCTAATTAACCTAGTTAAGCCTTTAAATGCCACTTTAAGCTGTATAGAAGTGTTTTGAAAAATATCTAGTCAAATATTATTTACTGTCATCATGGCAAAGATAAAATAAATCAGTTATTAGAAATGAGTTATTAAAACTATTATGTTTAGAAATGTGTTGAAAAAATCTTCTCTCTGTTAAAAAGAAATTGTGGAAAAAATAAACAGGGAGCTAATAATTCTGACTTCAACTGTATATTTAAAGCTGTAGTTTGTCACTTCCACCTAAATGGTGTTAATCACGTCACCTCATACTTCAGTTTCTCATCAAATCTTGACCAATCAAATGCTCTTCAGTATCTGATATGCCTTGCCCCCTTCAAGATGCTTCACATTTGATACGCTTGAGCTCAACCACTCTCACTGGCAGAGCTGTGATATATCAAAACTGGACAACTGTGTTAACAAGACGAGTCACGGCAGTCTTCAGAGTTAATGGGATTGCGATTGGCCGGGCTAATGGTTCCTGTGGCGGAATGTTTTGAATGAACTGTGGATGGTGACAAGCCTCCACCTACTCTAGAGTGATCAACCTCTTTTTTGTTTAATTACATGCTCTTGGATAATATTCACAATCATCAAGTTAATCCAGCAAACTGCTCACATTAATGCATCAAACAAAAGTTTAAATAACTTGTGGTCCTAATGCCTGTCAAAGAACATTTTCCAATTATGAATGCTTTACATGTTTACCAAAAGCATAAACATATTGTGTTACAACAAATTACAACTCCACTTGAGGAAGTTGAGGAGGAGTCTACTGATGTTGAGGAAGAGGCTACTAATATTTTTTGGTTTTCTGCACTGTTGAAGTAATTTATCGAGAAACTTTTTGACTTTGAAAATCCTGATGACAAATTATTTATTATGACTGAGTATTCTGGCTAAAGACAAATACTTTGGACTTTATAAAGTGCAGTAATTGATATAGCCTGTGTAATGTGTTTATAGATCTTAAACAGTATTCTTCTGGCCTTTGTATTAATGTTGATTATTTACTGTACAGTGAGTGAATTATTTTTTACTTATCTAAATCGTTTTTTCACTGTCTTAACTGTCTGATTTATACTTGCTGTGTAATTTTATTTCTTGACACATTCAGTTGTGAGTTGTAGTGAAATATTTCTGCATTTCTAAATAAAAAATGGGCATCTGCAAACCAAAATATTTGATTTGTTTATTTGTGCATGCAGTCACCAAAGGATCAAAATGCCTGGGTCAGTACCCTGAAAATGTTTTATATAGTTATGTTATGGTAAATATTCCTTGGGGGTACAAAATTGTCACTTAAATAGTACAAATGTAGAAGGTTTAATCTACACTAATACCCCTTTATGGTACCACCCCAGTAACGGGCCACTTGTACCCTAAAAGGTACAATTTTGTACCTTTTCCTCTGAGAGTGTAGTGTGTTTAACTTCAAAGCCTAAATTAAAAATTTCCTTTAAATTAAAATTGATTTCACTTTGATTCAATATTATATTGCTTTCAAAACATCCAAGAATATGACTCCTCATCCCCCATACCATAAATACATGACTATGGTACTACATACAGTACATATTACATGCTATACAAGTCTTTGACATGAAAAGGCCCATGTTGTGGAGACTTAAGTTAAGTATTGCACGTTTCACCATTCGATTTCCATCCGGCCGTGAGGAGAAATCCCCCATGTTTAAGTGCTGATGGATTTTTGGTTGACATTACCATTTTTTTGCGGTTTAAATGCATTTTTGAATGAATCATGCATGACTGTGTGTGTTATATGAATAGTCCACAGTTCAAAACCCAGGAAAACATAAAACCAGCTGGCCTCAAAAGCCAGTATAAAGAGTCAATATTATCACAGATGAGCGACGGACGTTAGCAGCCTACCAGAGAGCAGGAATAACTTTGCCTGATAAAGGAATGGGCCATTTTAAATAGCATACATGTTTCGAAATTATACAACGATGACATGAACTTTCATTTATAGGGGATTTGGGATGGATTTTAGACTCTGCAAATGTTTGTGTGGGTAATGTGTGGGTTGTATGGAAGGTTGCGGAAGAGGGGCGTATGGTTTACTGTGAAGTAATAAATGCACATCGGGCCCAGTAAGCACTTCTGAATTTCCCTTTCTTCCATCGCAACCAAACACACACACATTTTTTCCCTCAATCTGGGCTCTTACTCACCCACACACTCCCGCTTTTCTTTGGCAATCTACCAACTGAACACACTGCAAAGCATAAACTACAGCAGAATGATTTAAATCTACATTGATCTGAATATACAACCTCCACACAGCCCTGCCAGGTACTTTCCTTTGTCCACTCCACCCGCTCTTTCTCTTCTCCCTCTATCTGTCTTATTCCCCCACCTTCCTTCATAAGGGATTCATTCCTCTTCCATTAAGCATGAGGGACTTTTGCATATCTGCCTGCCTAAATTCCACCCACCCACTTTGTCTTCCCTTTTTTCTCATCATCCTTTCCTCCTCTTCAACAAAACCCACAGAGGGATGAAATTGAAGATAGGAAGAACATACAGAACATACATACTTCATTCATCCTTTTCCATTTTTTTCATTTCCGGTCTCTCTCTCTCTCTCTCTCTCTCTCTGCTGCTTATAATTGGAAACAGATTTCTGTTTCACCTCTCGCTTTCTGGCCACTCTTCTCCTTTTTGTAGCAGCCATCTTTTATACTTGTCCTCAACCCACTGACAGTAACATATATAACATTATACTCAAGTTTGGTCATTGTTTTCAGAACTCTCTCAAAAACTCTGTTGTGATTGGTCAATTCTGTGGTTAAATGTTGTTGCTTGTTGCATATTTTAACAATAATTTGGCAAAAAAATCATCCTGATCTCATGAGGAAACGTAAATATTTTACATTTTGTCAGTTTAGCGGCTTATTCATACGAATTCGTTCGAGTTCAGTCGTGCGAAAATATACAATTTTAAAAAGGAGGCGTGGCACCCAACCCCACCCCCAAACCCAACTGTCATTGGGGCATGAGCAATTCGTACTAAATTATACGAATGAGATCGTACAAATTCATACTAATTAGCCACTAAATCTATAAGCTGTACCGAGTTGTACTGAGTACGCAGGCTATATAGGGCATCATCTCCGGAGAGGGGCACCATTTTGGTTGCTCAAAAAAGTGTGTTTATTTAATAACATTAACATAAACTAAGTGTAAATAAAATATATATTGATAATATGTTAATACATTAAAATGTTAAATACATTTAAGAAAATAATTGTATGACGAATGCAAAAACAAACATGTGACGTAATTTTTTTCCGTGTACAGTACGTCCACTTATCTTTGCAGCTGCTAGCAGCATATAATTTTAATTGATGCAAGTTGCAGCTCTGTGCCGAGAAGAGGAAAAAAAAATCACTTTCAGGTAACTCATGTCCATGAATCTGTAAAACATGTTTTTGGCTGTTCAAGTAAATTAGTGAGGCTAACGTTTAAACTTCGCTACAACTGCACCACATCTGCCTTATTTGTTGTTGTTTACGTTCAGTTTCTTGCTTTGCGGCTATGCATAGTGCTTAAACTATGACAGGACATGTTCTTTGACTTTTCGCGTTTGCCCCTCTTCCCCATGTTGCTGATAATTACTTTTATTAACTTGTGCAACACATTACAATTCTATTTGCACACCAGCTACATACACATGCACAGCACAATTATCTCACTGTGTGTATTATTTATTATTATTTAGTTATTATATTATATAATTATATAATTCTTTTTTATAATGATGTAAAAAATTTCTTCTGTATTGTACATGGAGGTTATATATATTATATTATATTATATTATATTATATTATATTATATTATATTATATTATATTATATTATATTATATTATATTATATTATATTATATTATATTATTATTCATTCATTTTCTTTTCAGCTTAGTCCCTTTATTAATCCGGGGTCGCCACAGCGGAATGAACCGCCAACTTATCCAGCACGCTTTTACGCAGTAGATGCCCTTCCAGCCGCAACCCATCTCTGGGAAATTATATTATTATATATTATATCATTCTTTTTTATAATTATATAACTCATTTCTTCTGTATTGTACATGGAGGTTCAATGCTGAAATTTGTCACAAAAGAAGATGTTCCTGATCCAGCACTGCTCCAGAGGCACCAGCAGCTGCACTGGTACAGACACAGGATGCAGCACTGAGGACCGTCCATCTCTACAGGTACAGAAAGAGTTTTATTCCTTACCTTTTGTAAATGTTTGAAATTGGGAATGCTTCTGCAGAAGACATGCCAGTGTTTATTTTGATGTAAACTATTATTTTGTAATGTAAATACAGTATGAATGTTTAAGTATAATTTTGAGTGTTTATATGCATATTTTTTGTATGTAAATAAATAAATACATGTTTAAATACATATGTTCGTGTGTTTTTGTTCCTCTGTGGGGGCAACACAGTAAAATTTTGCATAGGGCACCCTTTTGGCCAGCAGCTGCCCTGTCTATAAGGTTACGAATTGCTGTGAAATTGTGTTGAAAATCCTATGTAGATGGGACACCCTGCTTAACTGTTTTTCTAAATTGCAATATAGTAACTACAGAGTGATAAAACAATAACAACAGCAACAACAACAACAGGTATGCTTGAGATTTGTGTATACATTTCAGTAGAATCACACCAGAGTTCGTCTGGAAGTGTATTGAGATAAATCTTTTCCTTTCAGTTTCCTTATTTGGTGGCACAAAGATCAGATGATTGCATTCATACAATTTCAGCAGACTTTATATGACTAAAAATGCGCCCTGATTAAACTTGCAAGCAAGAAGCAAGAAAGAAAGTTACTAGGCCACAAGGTAGCAATTTTCTCAACTTCCTCAAGCACGCTTAGGTTGTGTTTATTGCATGTGTCAAGTTTTATCATAACATGCCAATGAGTTAGTAAAGCCAAAGACTATTAACACACAAAGATGCCCCTCTTGGAATGGTAGAAATGGGAACAAGTACAACATTCAGTATGGCTGCCAGAGTACCAAAAGTCCCACCTTCCAGTCAGAATAGCCAACCACCAATTTTCTTAGGGGGAGGTGTCTATATAGATTTGGTGGTTCCTTACGGCAATCTCTGTTGTTTGGTGTCTACTGTTTGTCAGCACTGCTTTTGACTGAAGTATTCTCATCCTATTACATATAGTGCCTTTACAATGCTATCTCATGCCAATTGGTAATTTTTTATTTAGTGGCAGGTTGAATTTGTACAATCTCATGTACAATTTGCTCATCTCCCAATGACGGTTGAGTTTAGGGGTAGGGTTTGGTGCGACACCTCCTTTTGAAAATCGTACATTTTTGTACGACTGAACTAAGCCGCAATCACACTAGAGTTTGAGCTTTTGAAATTCTGTCGTACGGCGCTGCAAAAAGGGGCGAGATAAAACAAGATGGTTAGACAATAAAAAAGCAAGTGATTGCTCTATATTTTAAAATTCTGTACATAAAACATAAGAGGTCATCATCGTGTGATGCAATTTCGCAGGTCAGAGTTCACCTAGTTTGAAGTTTCGAACGCAGCGACATACAAAACTTTTCGCACAGGCTTGAATTTCTTAAATGAATGGGTTTCACTAATTTAGTACAAACAATAAGCAAAAAAAGATTCCATGATCAGTAGGCGGCGCTAAATCAAACTACTTATGCACTCGCAGTCAGTGTCAGTAGCTCAAAACATTGTAAAGAGACAACCTCACTTCCTTTTTGACACCCCCTTAATTTATCCACCCTAAAGACAATTACAACCAGGTAGTGCGGAAATTAGGACAATGCATTCAGGAGAATAGTCACAATCAGCAGCAGTGATTCCTTAATTTTCATATGTTAATATATTCAGATATTATTGCATGTCTGTTCCTTAAACAATTATACTGCATGGCATTGGGATCCTGATAACATCAAGCATGAATTTGCTGTACTTTTAACTTCACAGTACGCCATCAACCTCGCCATACCTTTAACTGTAGCTTTATGTAATAGCTGAAGTGTAGTAATAGTGTGCTGGATTCCCCAATGTGGAATAGGGGAGATGTGAGAGATGGAGGGAGGGAAAGAGAGGGAGGAAGTAGGGGTGATGTCTCCCTTGACCATGTGTGGTTAAATATAGCTCCATCGAACAGCTTTCTTCCAGAGACGTTTTTCTGTTTGTTTTGAGTTTGTTCTGTTTCGGGGTGGGGGCAGGAAGGGGGCTTGGGGATCTTCCCACGGTCTAAAGAGTGGGACGAGTAACTCCGTTGAGGGAAAGTGAGAACAAGGATGAAGGCAATGATATATGATTGGACAAATCCCAAACAATTTTACCTTCCCAACAGTTTCCTTCATCACAAAATGGCTGTAAAAATACAACAGTAAAAATCTGTAACCTGGTTAATAGTAAATTTCCCTAAGGCAAGGTAAATAATCGTAAAATTGACTATCCTGAAACAGCACTTCACTTTTTATTTACTTTTCTGTTGTTGTTGCCATTACTATGGTTAATTTTAGTTGTTTTTGTTTATTTACATTCAAGCTTTATGTAACATTGTAATATAACACTATAAATGAAAGAAATACTGTAGTTTACCATAAAAAATACTTTTTGTGTATTTTTAATGGTAAAACTCTGGCAATCACACCTGCCAGTTTTTTTTAACAGCAAATTTGATGGATCTCTTTACAGTGTAGATTTCCGAGTAGGTGTTTGAAGGTTCTTATGTACAACACCTGCCATTTATAGTGTTAGGAAATAAACAGTAAGTCCACAAAACAAGCACTAATGCAGAAAGTCATACTTACCAGATTGTTAGTCTTATTTTCTTTGATCAAGGAGCCTTGATGTTTTGGCAAGTTTTAAAGCCTGGTGGGAGCACCAGCATCCAAAAACATGTCATGGTGGTCTTACAAGCAGGGTGGAAATGGGATCTGCCTGGGATGTTTCCAGGATGGCCACCAAGTGGACTGGCATGCGTTTAAAAGGAAAAGAAAATTGTTTTTACAAAGTTCGGTATTATACCTTAGTGGTTCCCAATTCTGTTCCTGGAGGATTCCCAACACTGCACAGCCAGTACCTTGTGTAGGGGAACCAGCAAACCAGCATCCCAAACTCATCCAGACCAGATCTTACTGCAGAATAGGGGATAATGGAAATCCACTATATGGCATATTTTAGCTTTAGCCCTGATTAAACCTTCCTATACTCTTATGCTGCGTTCACACCAGATGCACGGATGAAGTGTCAAGCGGGAGTGTTTTACATGTTAAGTCAATGCAAAGGCACGAATAGACATCCTGCAGCACGATAAGCACATATGAGGTGGCGCTTAAGATGCAATTCGTGCGAATGAAGCAGCGCGAGTTGAGTGTTTTGCGTGATTGACACACTTTTTGCGCGAATCACTCGAGTTGGAAAATCTGAACTTCAGCCAACATTCGCGCCACGTTAACCAATCAGGAGCTTTTTTTCTTGTAGGGGCATGATTATGACGTAGCACCTGTTATTGGTGTCCCGGGGGAAAATCTTTTTGCAGACACCGGACAATAGTTCATCAAATTAGGCTCAGCTCAGTCAGAAGCACCGCTGAAAGCTTCCATCATCCTGGTTAAGTTTCTGGAGGAGTTTATGAATTCACAGATCTGGGTGCACCTCTGAAAGGATATAGTGGATTCAGAGACCGCCCCAAACAAATTGACGCTGTTTTTCAGCCTTCCTAAAGCACATGAGCACAGATCTTAATACAATCTTAATGCACTCTGTCTCACTGAAACCTGGCTGAAACAAAATGACTATATTAGTTTGAATAAAGCAACTCCTCTAAGATTCTTAAATAAACATGAGGCTCGTCAAACTGGTCGTGGTGGGGGAGTTGCATCAATCTTTAGTGATATTCTTAATGTTAATCAGAGAAACTGACTTATGTTTAACTTCTTTGAAGTATTAGCGCTTAATGTTATGCTTCCGGACACTATGCAAAAAACTATGTTATCTCTCGCTTTAATCACCATATACAGTATAGACCTCAAGGACCCT